>NC_085870.1:53499329-53799329 GCF_034702125.1 Engraulis encrasicolus | reverse complement strand
CGATAAGGATTGTCGGATTCTAACATAAATTTAAGGAGACAACAGGGAGACTATTTTTTAGCACATTGTTTATATTATTTTTTTACAGGGCAAGACTTGATGTGGCCAATATGCTATGTGTAACATGGCATGGTAAATATAGGCTAGGCTACTCGAGAACACAAAGAATAGTCTGAATCCATTATACAACAACAAAGGGTCTAAACTGAATTGCATTGCAGAGCTGATATCTTTGTGATATTGATAGTTTCACCTTTCCTCAAATTGGCCAATGACAATCATTAGATCTGTATGCAAATGATCATATTCTTACAGCAATGAAAATGACCAAAGTAATTATGTTGAACTCACAATGAACCCACAGTGCAGGCCTGGACTTGTTAAAAGGTAATACTCCCTAAAGGTCTATTTCCCTTACATAGGCCTACTTAAAGTGAAATATCGAGTGCCTATTTGAAAGCTTTAGTAGCAGTCAGTTACAGCGGGCAAAAATGTTTCCACATCTTTTAGCACAGTCTAATCTATCAGAATCCAATATACACTGTGCCTTCAGAGAATGGAAAACTCCTACAGTAATGAAATATGTATGCTACATCTACACAACATATTTATTTAACGCTGACCGTATTTGACCGATATGACTTTTCTAGTCACTTTCAGTGCTGTTACTTTACACAGTAGATTAAGACTTCTCTCGTCCTCGTTTGCTGTTTTAGGTATTGCTGGCAATCCTGTGCTCTTCAATGAGAACGGAGATGCTCCAGGCCGCTACGAGATCTATCAGTACCAGCGAAGGAACGAGTCGTCGGAATACAAAAAAATTGGCCACTGGACAGACCAGCTCCATCTTAATGTAAGTTTGATGAACCCCTCTGTGAAGTGATGATGCGTCAAGTTTATTAAGACCATAATTCCACCAGTGTTTTTGATGTAACTGGGTCATCCATCATTAAGCCTATGTAATGCTCCAACATTTTTTTTATTTATTTTCTATTTTCTTAGTCTCAGTTTCATGAAGTCCTTACAGGCGCCTATCCCTCTGCTCTCCTATAACCTGAGAACAGTATTTAGTGAGAATGTGACCTCGGAGAGCTACAAAAAAGAAAGAAAAACCTCCAAGCTTAAAGCAATGTGAGCTTGGGGAAGCCATTAGCATTAAGCTTTGTAAAGCACACGGTAACGCCACGACTTTGACTCCTATCTCTAAATTCTGTAAACTCACTGGGCTGATATGTAAGCCCCAGGCAAAATTGTTAGCTCCAGTTAATTGGGCGACTTTAATAGCGGCTTTAATCAATGCAGCACGCCTATGTGTTCACCGTGAAAAACATTGGTCTGTGTAAAAGCCCTTGTGGTGATTTTAATTACAATTCTCCATGAGTAAGGCTTCATGGAACAGTTAATTGCCTACAAGGTAATGATTGAATACGTTAAATATGAATTAGTCAGCCATCTGCCTGTAACAAGAAATGGGCAGCACTCTCTTACACCTCCAGGTGCTCTTTCACCCGTCACTGGCTGCAGTCTCCACCTCTCCTCCTCTTCCTCTTCTTGCTCATCAGTAAGGGACCTCTTCAATTCAGATGTGAGAATCAGACGTTATTAGTCTCTGGAAAGGTAGCACGTCAGGGTGTGAATTGGCCGGAGTCATTGAGGTGGCCACACATTCCATACAGCTTTCTCTCTGTGTCCTCCTCCTCCTCCTCCACTTCCTCATTATACTGTGTTGATGCAGTGGCCTATGGTGTGCAGCAGGTTCCTCCTCCTCTTCTTCCTTCACTTCACTGGATCAAGTTAATGTAGTGGTGAAGTGGGGCAGGTCCGGCCCACCATGTTACTTAACCAGTCACAAGCAGCAGACTACACCTGTCTCTCTACTCCTCTTCTTCTTCCTCTTCCTCCTCCTTTTCGTTCTTCTTCCTCTCCTCTTCCTCCTCCTCCACCTCTTCCTCTTCACTAGATGACAACAATGCAGTGGCCTGGCGGGGTGCAGCAGGTGCCCACCTCCATCTGCAGCCAGCCCTGCCGCCCGGGCGAGCGCAAGAAGGTCGTCAAGGGAATGCCCTGCTGCTGGCACTGCGAGCTCTGCGACGGCTACCAGTACCAGCACGACCTGACCACCTGCAAGATGTGCCGCTTCGACCTGCGTCCCAACGCCAACCACACAGGCTGCCAGCCCATCCCCATCGTCAAGCTGGAGTGGAGCTCGCCATGGGCCGTCATCCCCGTGCTGCTGGCCATCGCTGGCATCATGGCCACCATGTTCGTAGTGGTGACCTTCATCCGCTACAACGACACGCCCATCGTGAAGGCGTCGGGCCGTGAGCTGAGCTACGTGCTGCTGACGGGCATCTTCTTGTGTTACGCCACCACCTTCCTGATGATCTCGGCCCCCGACGCGGGCATCTGTGCGCTGCGCCGCATCTTCCTGGGGCTGGGCATGAGCATCAGCTACGCAGCCATGCTGACCAAGACCAACCGCATCTATCGCATCTTCGAGCAGGGCAAGGTGTCGGTGAGCGCGCCGCGATTCATCAGCCCCGCGTCACAGCTGGTCATCACCTTCAGCCTGATCTCCGTGCAGCTGCTGGGCGTGTGCATCTGGTTCTCCATGGACCCGTCCGAAGCGCTCATCGACTACGAGGACCAGCGCACCATCAACCCACAGCTGGCGCACGGCGTGCTCAAGTGTGACATCTCCGACCTGTCGCTCATCCTGCTGCTGGGCTACAGCATGCTGCTGATGGTCACGTGCACCGTCTACGCCATCAAGACCCGAGGCGTGCCCGAGACCTTCAACGAGGCCAAGCCCATCGGCTTCACCATGTACACCACCTGCATCATCTGGCTCGCCTTCATACCCATCTTCTTCGGCACCTCGCAGTCCACAGAAAAGGTCAGTAAAAAAGCAGCTATACGTGTACCTTTACAATCACAGTATATCTTCGTTTATAAGTCACTTTGGATAAAGTGTCAGTGTCAAAACGTAATGTAAATGTGAAAAGTCTAAAGAAGCAAAGTAACAGTGTCAGAAGTACCAGTGTAAAGTACCAGTGCTGTACATGACCATCCTCCTATCACCAGGCTTATTTGTGATGTGGACACTGAATATAATATCTGTTTACATTTCCAGCTTCCTTACATACTTTTGCATTCTTGCATATACTGTACACTGTCTTAAATGTAATTTACATTTATCTGTATGCAGTGTAGATCGGATCCGTATCTGAACAGACCCTGTGTTGCATTTCACAGTAGCCTAACATTCCCATCCTAGTTCAACTGTGCAATTTTCCTTTCTGGTGGTTAAATGCATGTTGTCCAAAAGTGGCAATTAGGCAACAGTGGGTGTGTTTTCTGGATCTGTAAATTATCTTGTACTTCAGTGTCAAATTCTCCACCCTGAAAATGCATGACTGTGTAGATAACAGACGAATAAAAATCCAGCAGCCCGAGCAAGCTGACAGACCATGTGCTTTTAAATGCCCTGAGAGCAAACTGGAGCTCAATCTGTGAAAAGCATACATTTGCGTAACCTTATCCTTCTCGTCCAGGGAGTGGAAATAAGCCTATTTAAGGCTGCGATAGATACGACGACACCACAAGATGTCATAAAACTGAATAAAAACCCAGTCACATTTTTTTGGTCTGTACCTGGGATAGTTATGCTAAATTATTCTTCCCCTGGTGTGGAATCGATGCAAGAAGGCCTTGTACTCTAGCAGCCATTGAGTCTCATTAAGAGCGCGTGGAAAAGGAGGTCATTGGTAACAGCACGGCTCTGTGAATATGGAGCACAGATCTCTCGCTCTCCAAAACCAGCAGTCCTTTTCACGCTGCATCAGGCCTTGGCAAAACACTGTGACGTCTCGGAAGGTGGCTGACGTGAGAGAGGCATTAGACAGAGATCATTGAGCAAAAAGGACAAAGAATGAATGGAGGAATCTTACATTTAATGATAGCGTAGTGAATCTATTAGCAAGAATGCCCTATAGAAGAAGCAGCCAATTGGATACCTATTGCAAATGCCGCACTGCAAATAAATCTAGTTTGCCTCAGCACATCTGCCCAAAAATGGCTGATATACAGTAGCTATGTACGTACATATTTCAGTACAACATATTATGGAGTCAGGACTCTCCTCTCCACTCGTTAAAATTTACCCTCGTGTTTTTTGCACATCCCACCTCACTAAAGTCAGGTGCAAGACAAACACACAAAAAATATCAAAAGTTGTCCAAAGTAGCCCTGCAAAGATGGCTGCCAGATGGCAAGAATGAATTTTTAAAAAGTGAACTTCTGTGAGTACGTTCATATTTTTTGTACAAAGTTGTAACATTTGGTCACATCCAACACACCTGTCTTTTTAGAGGGGTACATAAGGTCATTGGTTTTAGGGGTGGCAATACCTTACTTGCGAGAACTATTCAGGCAGTTGTCAGACTGCAGTGGTGTTATCACAGAGGGGGTCGTACACACTGGCTCAAGGCCACTGCTGGCAACAGAAAGTTTTTTTCTTTCCCCTGCGAAAATAACCCTGAAAATATAATTTGGGTTTCTCTTGTACGTTTCCTCTCCTGCAGTCCATGTTCTGCCTCTGAATGAACCAGTGACCTTCTGGAAATAAGTTATGTGTACACAGAGGCCCTGGGGTGCGAAGTGCCTCTCATGCATTGTGTTGTCACTTTAACTACAGGACAACGTCCAGAGTGCACTTCCGGAGTGTTTTGTTTTCTGTGGCAGCTTCACCGCTTCTAACTTGCTTTATTTATTGCCAAATAGCCTACCAAGAGAAAAAGAGCAATATCTCAGTCATTTAATCAGTCAAAAGGCCTTGAAATGGTAGTCTAAAATTTAAATTCTGCACCATGACTGATGGGCTGTTGGAATAAGGGCTGTAGGTAAGCTTCGCTCTAGAACTAATACAAATGGTCTTCCATTTCCCCCTCCATTTTGTATCTCTCAACACATCAGGACTTGTGCATGCTGACTGTGTGCTTGACAAGTATTAAAATTATAGACACGCCTGGTCCCTCCGGCACTTCTGCATCTTTCACTGGGGGGACGTCATTTAAATGCTTATGCAGTCCCGTCACAGGCAGACAGGTAGCTTGGCCTAATGGGTACCGTGGCTTAACAATCAGGCGCTTTGGAAGGCGCGTTAATGCCTCTATTTTTAACTCTTTACCTGCTGCAAAAGCAATTGCAGAGTGGTGGTGGGGTGTCAGAGGGCAGGCTCAAGACAATTGGCGCTCTCATTCAGAGTGCAAGACACATTCACGCATGCCTCATTTCACACTTAAAACTAATTCACAGAGCATAATGAAGAGACTGTCTGAGGAGTACCAAGCATACACACACGCACAAGTACGCAGGCACGCATACACCACATACACGCACGCGCACACACAAACAGACACACATCGGAGGCCAGACCTGGCATGTTTGCGTTGGACTTCTCCGTAATTATGCATCTTTTGCACTTGCCAAAAATTGAGCTTTTGAAATAATAAATAAAAACTGTACTCCCTCTCTAAGACAAAGGCATATGTAGCTGCAGCTGTTATACTGTAGCTGTTGTATACATTTAATTAATACTGGCTTTGTGTTGATGTTGTTGAAACCCGGGACTGATAAGCAAACACATGAAATATAATGTATTAAGTTTCAGAGCTCCTGCATGCCATTATTATAATTAGTATTGTGAAAGTATTATGAATAATACGACATGTTAGCTGACAGTAACAGAGAGAGAGCGCACCATTATTGGTGCAGCATTGTTTCAGCGTATTACATCACTGTAAGTTGCACTTGTTAAATGCAAGTTCAGCAAGGGAGAAAAATAGCAATCAGTGTCGCAACAGCATCCTAGCCACGCTATGACAATCTCGCTGTAACCTTCGCATGAGAACAAGAGAGCAGTGCTGTAACTGCTGCTGAGGAGTCACTATAACATACTATATATCCACCTGCGGTGAACCATTCATCTTCCTCCTCTCCTCCCCTCCTCCCACGCTTCGGATGAAATGTTGCACGGGCCACGGCAGCAACAGACTATAAAACAAAGCAGGGCAGGGATGCAAGTGACAGGTGCGAGTGAATGACAGAGGTGTGAGGCTGAATACGTAAAGCAGAGGCAGAGGGGGAGGAGGCTGCCAGTCTGGAGCTTGTCATGGAGACGGACGCTGAGTTGACGTGAGAGAGTGGAGGGGAATGACAATGGCAATGGCAGCAGCAGATGCCTGTAGTGTAGAAGGGCACTGGGCACTGTACACTGGGCTGCCAGCCCCCTGGCCATGCCATGAACCCAACCAGTCTGGCTCAGAATGTAGCATGTGAGTAATGCCTTTTTCCTTCCTCCTCCCTGGCTGACTCACCTCCCTACCTCTATGGAGCTGTTGTGAGGTCAGGGCTGAACAGGTCAGAATAACCTTGTTTACACTGAGAGAGAACAGCTATTAAAAATATCCCCTCCATTCACCAGTATCATCATGAATACAAGGTCTCATTTATGCCATTCAAAGCCTGTGGTTTGTTCAAAATCACAATGATCATTTGGTTCAAACAGTTCCCTGTTGAAAGCTGGAAGAGCTCTTGAATATGACTCACCTATGAACAATTGTATAAAACCTTGATGGTAGTTGGTGAATGAGAAATCTTATAAAGCTATTAAATTGGGGTTTGAGGCCATATCCTTTTAGCCAGGCTGTGCCCTCCTAGTGACGCAACACTTTCAGCGTTGCAACTAGTCAGGTCAAGAGCAATGCAAGTACTTTCTGAGTTCCCGAAAATACAGGAACCCCTCCCACTTTGTCACTAAGCAAACAACCATAAGCAGCCGAAGGGAGGTGGGTCAACCATGCCGTTTGGGAAATGTTAATTGTTATGCTCTTGGTCAGACCAAGTCTCGAAGAGATTTGAACGTCGATGATAATCAAGGTCCGTGTATCATCCTATCATTCAATTATTCCATTCAATCTGGCAAATGGAAAACGAAATAACGACTCCATATTTTGTTTTCCAGTTTTTCCATATGGCCTAAAAACGGGGAGTTATGTTGATTTTCCTTTTCCCAACTCAAAACAGAACAAGTAATAAACGAGAAAACCCAAACGAAATAACAACTCTAATTTGTGATTATTGGTCCCATTTCCCGCGGTGCTTTTCTATTGCTCGTCTAAGTAAGACACAATAGTGCACCAGTGGCTGCCAAACGCGCTGCTTTACGCATTTCCCCGAGACCTATAATCAGCCTGCTGATGCTCTTACTCCACAGAACATCTTTCTGTCCTACTGGTAACCCCTTATGTCGGTGCCTGTGGGTGGTAAAGATATCCTAACTCCTTTACGAACTGTACTGTGTCCGGCCCAGTATGTCTACCCCATAGGCTAACTACATTAATAATTGTGACTATCCAATGGGCTAAGGCTCCTTCCACTAGATTTCATTATTACAGGTGGAATGAAGTTTTGACCATTGGTGCGTGAATCGGAAGAAACTTTTCTTCAACTGCTTGGTACCGTCTACTGATAGCCTATTCCTGGGAACTGCCAGCGAGGTCTCCTCCACAGTTAAGGCGTATCTGTTTGCTATTTCTGCATGCCACATCAGCATTAGGCTACTAGCCTACTTAAGCTACTGTAGGCGAACATTTGTGAAAGGTGCAAGACGTCTCCATCCGACCAACCTCTAGGCTACCTCTATCTGTCATAACACCATGGAACACCTCCCTGGTTTTGGATGCGTTACGCATGGCCCCATTTAAACGTGGACCTGAAGTGTCTTTCCATTAAGATGATAGGCTACTATTCCTCGCTTTGACCACTAACCTACCCTACCAAGCGAGTCGGGTGAGTTGCATGTTATATGTGCTGTCTGTCAACCCAGACTGCGCGCAATTTGCCCCAAATGGCACCATGGTCAAGTTGCATCTCGCGTTTGTGCCCGAGGTCACACACGGACTGACGTGCCGTGAGAGACAGAGTGCAGCCTGTAATGCACGCCATTAGGCCTATCTAAACTCTCTTCCTTGACTTGCGCGTGTGGAATGGCCTTTCGCAGACACTTCCGTGGAGAAAATAGTTTCCACCCTGTCAGCCTAGGCAGAACAATGTTGGTGGACATTCTTCATTCAACATCCCAATTGAAATGACGCCTTGTGACATCACGAGGCTCTAGCGCCTCCACGAGACCACGGGAAGGCTAATGTTTTTCCTCACCCCTGATGCCACCAGGGGCCGAACCTGAGCGCCCAATCTCTGTGTGACTATCTATGACTTATGACAGGCCCAGCCACTATGGCCCTTACGCATCTAAGAATCCTGGTCCTAACCTACGTTGACCTTATGACTCTACAATCTCTGTCTATCTCTTCTTCCTCTGCCTTCCTGCTATTTCTGCCTCTCCTCTATACCTCTCCTTTTAAATCCATCTCTAACAATGTTTTTTTTCCCCATTTGTTAAGCACTTTGAGTTACATGCCTTGTATGACACAGTGCTATACAAATACAATTATTATTATTATTATTATTATTATTATTATTATTAATGTACCGTGAAGAATAAAGAAAACCAATAAACGCAAATTACTGTTCAAATTTCGTTTTGGTTTCCCTGTTTATGATTTGTTCTGTTTTAGGTTGAAAAACGAAAACAAACTTCAATCCCCAATGTTTTGCTCATACTAAAAAACAGGAAAACGAAATATTGCATCATTTTTTTGTTTTTCCGTTTGCCAAATTGAATGGAATAATTGAATGATCGGATGATACACGGACCAATCAGGCTAGTATCCTTTGCCTCCTTTGCCTATTGCCAAAATATCAGGTATACCTGATATGTGACTATTGTAAGGTGGGGCAGTGGGTGGGTGCAAGACATTGTGATGGGTAAAGTTGTAAAAACAGCATCTGGAAGAGAGGAGTTATAGCTTCATAATGAGTCGTGCATCCTCCTTGCATAACAGCAGATTGTCATAGTGCCTGATGGGGTGTGTGACATAGCAGATGAATTATCAAATGCAGGTGCAATGCCTTGGTGATCTGGAAAGTTAGATTGGCAACCTCCTTCAACAACAACAAGGGAAAATTTGATGTAAAAGGAACTTTAAATAGGGCCTATTTTTACTGACTGTTGCAGGTTTTCTATACCTTCTCCATGCCATTGAGTCGGTGACCAGAAACTACCGCATGATACAACCTTTAAAAACAGTTATGGAAGGATGTCTACTTCCAAAAAGTTGACAATGCCTTAACATCAGGGCCATGTTCTACTATTGCTACCAAGGAAGTGAAACTTTAGACTAATGGTTTAAAAAAAAACAATGTATTCAGTAGCAGGGTTCTCGCACAGATGTCCATCCACTGTAGTGCACTGATTATTGACCTCAGAGTTAAGTAGAGACACATTGCTTCCATCCCCATGTTATTTCCAAACCAGAGCAAGGCAGTACATGAAAAAGTATGGAGAAAACCTGAAAACATTCATAAAACTGTACTGTTGTGAGTAGGGATCACAAGAATATTAATCAAGCTGTATAACTCTATTGCATTGTCAATGCAAATTGAATAGACACCAGGATCTGGAAAACAAAGCATTTCCCCCCTCAGCTGTCTCTCTGAGATGAAAGGGAATTCAGGAGTAGACTCAAGATGGGAGCCTTAGCTTTTTTATACATGATGTAATCCATTAGCCAGTGTGGCTTGGAATAATAAAGCAGGAGAAGGGGAAGAGAGGGAAAGCAGAAAACGTCCTTAAAAGGCTTCATTCCATTTCTGCTCACATTCCCATAAAGCCTGCATTACTCGCCTAATTGAAAACCTGGAACATTCTCTTTCTGAGGCTTAAGATAAGAGCTTCCCCCCCTCCTTTCTTCTTCACCTTATTAAAAGTTATTTAATTAGCTTTTGGCCTCGTAAGAAGAACTTACGGTTACAGTGTTTCTCCCTCAACCACTGTCATGATTGATTTGCGTTCAAGCTTTGACAGTGTGGACATTTTAATCTACCTAGATGCTCTTCATCTGTGAGTTCAAAGAGTACCAATGTCTCAGCTAAGTACTTAGAAATTATGTTATTTCTTTATTTATTTTCCAATCAAGCCTTTATAAACTTCGTTCAGAGATTATCACAGAGAAAAGCAAAGTTGGAGGGTTGTTCGTACCACCAAAAGATTGTGAATATCAATAATAGGCCTAGGTACCAGAAGGAAAACCTTTCAGACCGGTAAAACCAGACCTTTGGGTATCCTAATCAACTAGCACAGCAAAGAAAATATGACTGTAAAAAAGCATTAGACTGGAGGCTTAAATGCATGATTGCACATGTTCGAAAGAGGGGAGAAAATGAGCAAGAAAGGATTTTATTTTATTTCAGTGTACGTCGGTCATAGTTAGCTGCCATTGAAATGGCTTCTTTTGGCTGGCATTGGTGGTGGCGTCTACAAGAGAAATGTCAATGTTATCCCATGCTGCTTTGCACAATCGTTCCAATCTGAAAGACAGCAAGCATGGATGCTGGACTTAACACAATGGCATGAGCGAGGGAGCCAATCAGTGAGTGGGGAGTGGCATGGTGGAAAGACAATGGTGCGTACAAATGGGAGCTAGCTTGTAGTTTGTTTGCTGACCCAATTGGGTATGGGCTACGCTACATATACATTAAATTATATATTTGAAACAGCCAATGAATGGCCATTGGCAATCATAAACCACACCTGCCCTGCGAGAAATTCAGTATCTCTGTTGTGATATGGTCTGGTGTGAACCAGGCAAGTATAGTACCGTTTTCTCTTATTCTGCTTTCTTAGGCTCACCTTGAGAAACCACAGCTTGCAGAGCACCTGGCTGTATCTCATTTACTAGCAGTATCAGCACGTATTTAGGGCGCTATTGTTGATGAAGTACAGCACATTCCAACAGGACAGTTATACTTACAATTTGGGCATTGATGAAAGGGTCTGAACAGTTAAAAGAATAAAGAAGGGATAGAGAGCTGGTGGCGGAGGAGTGTTCCAATTGTAATTCTGACCTGAAATGACCCCTAAATAAATTCTACACTGGAGTACATTATTCTCTACCACAAAACAACAACTCAATTAATTTTATTTCATTTTAATTTGCTATGCTCTACATATTTCAAAATAGCAACAAAAATGTGGGTAGGTATACAGTCAGAGGAGCTCAAGTTACAAACTTGATGAGAGAACCTCATCAAGAATGAGTGGCAGTGGTGCCCGGCATCAAAAATTCTTACCTAACAAAAAAAGAATACGCACAGTGAGTCTTACCCATCATTATGAGAGGAGCCTTGTAATCCAGCCCCCTATGAAAACACTTTTGATGTATGATGCATGATGTGCTGTGTGCGAAATACTGCAAAACACATGTAACATGTAACGCAACACAATGCAATTCTGGCCCTCCTAATTTGGGCAGATAAGCGGCAGGGGGGCCATCTTGGAATTTTGTGCTCAATACCCATTATTAAAATAGCATCCTGGAAAGGTCATACCAATACATACTTCCCTGTTTTGTTCCCCAACTTAACTATGTCCCTAATTGCAGATGACAACTATTATATCTACACTGGGTCAGAGTTCGCCTGGTAGTTAAAGTAATGGAGCTGAAATTATAGGGGTGCCCATCCTCACACACTGCTACCATTGCCATGGTTGGCCCTGTAAATAAGCTAAGAAAGCAGAGAATGCGCGCACATCAGTGGCACAGGTGCTGGACAAAACAAAAATAACTGAAGTAAATGATAAATGTCCGCAACACTGTTAATGCTCCCAGTTGTTAAATGGCACGCCGTTTCAGACCTTATAGTCCTTCTTCAAGTGCAATGCTGCGAGCATGCAAACAACTGGGAGCATTAACAGTGTTGCAGACATTTGTCATTTACTCATGTAAATAAGCTAGACATCGGTTACTTTATGAACATGAAGTCTATATCAGGTTCAGTAATTGTGCAAAATAGATTGAAGGCAGATGTTTTGGTTGATAAGGTTAACAGGATATTGAACGAGATGATTATCATCACAATGAAATTACTGTTCGAAATCCCTTTTTCCCTTGGATGGGATAATGTATTTGTCAAAGGACTTCAATAAGAACGAAGAACTTTCATTTTCATTGTGTTTGTGAAGGAAATTCTGAACACACAGTTCCTCTCATCCACTGTTCTGTAAAACATGATTGTTCCTAAAGAGTACGGAGTGACTATTTTATTCATAAAAACAGGAACAGCAGGAATTACCATATGAAAGCTTGGGCCCTCCCCATCATCGGCCGCTGACAAGCACAACAAAAGCGGAGAGATGTGCGATGACACATCATTTACTGCAATTATTTGCCTCTTGTTGGTCCGGCTCTGATTTACCTCCCCTCGCCTCACCGAGCCCAGCGCAACGCTCATCAGCAGATTACAGCACAGCCACTGCATCACCCGGCGACACGCTGTCATTTTTTTGTCATTCTTGCGTCAAGATAAATATAATGGATGCCCCCGGGTATGTGCGCTGTATCATTCAAATGGGAGACATCTGGCCTATCCATTGTGTTGAATCACAGAGCTGTGTGCTTGGTGGTGGAATCCATCTCGTATCTGGTCACCTGGAGAGGCGCTGTAAATCAGTGCTCACTTGACAGCAAGGCTTGGGAAGGGATGGGGACGGGGACAGGGACAGGGACAGGGAGGGGGTCGGGGACGGGGATAGGGTGTTTGTTGTGTTGGGGATGTGATAATGGAGTCCTACGGCAAGTGGGTGCTGCTTTCGTGGCATTGTGCTCCTCTCAAAAGCACTCTGCTGCAACGAGCACACTGCCATTATGACCCACAACCATTCACTTAGGGAAACGTTTTTTTTCCCCATTTGCTGTTTGCCTTTGTAATGTTGACATGGTAATTATTGTCCTTTAGCACAAGTACAGAGAGGTCACACACCCCGGTGCTGTGTGTGTGTGTGCGTGCGTGTGTGTGTGTGTGCGTGCATGCGTGCCTGTGCGTGCCTGCCTGCGTGTGTGTAAGCTTATTCACCAGCAGAAAGGGAAACTTCCTCTTTTAGACAATTTAGGCAATAACGCAACATGTATACTATACTACTCTATTCAACTCTACTCTACTCTACTGTATTATACTCTACTATACTCTACTGTACTCGAAAGAAAGTGGTCCTAATCAGATACAAGATCTAGTCAGTTCTAAGTTCACCGGTTTCTGACCCATCCTGAAAATTTCATCAAAATCCGTCCAGTAGATTTTGTGAAATGCTGCAAACTAAGCAGTTCAAAAGCTGACCAAAATATAACCTTGTCACAGGAGCTTGTAGGGAAGTTGAGAAGCATCATTTTCATTTTCTCAATTGGAGTTGAAAACTCAAAGATCTTCACTAGAGATGTCCTGGACCTTTGGTGTTAGGTGCAATCAGAATTATATATTTTGACTGAGAAGTCCACCTCGAGATGCCTTTGTACAGCAAGCCTTGATACCCCGCGAACGCACACGGGCGACCTGAGCTAAAGAATCACTGGACTGAGTTCATAGCCAGAGCGGCCAGAGCGACACGAGCGATGGACGAGACAGAGTATTCCCAGATCGCAGATCACAAGCATTCCAATTGGCTGCAGCTGCTGTCAGCGAACTGCATCATAGCTAATTTGCATAATAGTCTCTGAAGTTCAACTAAAAACTGTCTTCAACTAGAAAAGTCTATTATTTCCGTCACCGGTGTCGCTCTAGTCGCGTCTGGTGTATTTGAGCCATTAGTGTGGAGCAGTCTTAGCATACTGTGCATTGATTGTGGAATAGGGTATAATTACAATGTCATCTATAGTTTCTCTATAGTTTCTCTGGTCATCTATAGTTTCTCTTGTCACATGTGATGCATGAGTACCTACTGTCTAGGTGCCCTAAATCGGTGCATGGGACTTGGTCTTTTCAGATGTACCCTAACAGGCAAACTCACCAATGGCAGGCTTACTCTGTGCGACTTTTGCCACGATTTGTCACTCGCACGATTATTTGGGAATTGGACCGACTTTTTGCTCATTCGGAGGTCAATTGTGAATCTTGCATTTTGTAGTGTCATGTGGGGTAACGTCAAACGATTTCCCCTCACAACCAGCTTGCGAACTGCAATCGCAAGAAAATTAAAACTGTTTGAAATGCTGGTTGCCCTTTGTGAGTAAATGGCACAGTTGAAGCAGAGCAACGACTCTATTTGACACTACACATGCACAAATTGATAGGGCAGTGTGATTCGCTCTTGAGCGCATCCTCATCTGAGCAGTTCCCTCATGTTTTTGTCATCTGCAGTTCCAGAAAACAAGCCAGTCGTGTTGCATAGTGTGAGCATTCTGCTCATATCCAAACCTCGGCTCGTATAGTGTGAACTTTTAAACCGTGTGATCCTTGATCGATTGAAAATATGGCACAATGAATGTTAGTTCAACACACTCTGGGGTAGCTCAATAGCCTTACATTCAAGATCATTATCTCAACATGTCTTCCATGCTCCATTTTAGGGCTGTGCAATATCTCAAATTTATATTGTGATATCAATATTGCTGTCAAACAATATGAAATTTCATAATATCGAGTTGAAACTATATTTTTGTCATTTGTCTATATGCCAAAAGGTGTAGGCTAGGTTATGCGCTATACATTCCCCTCCACTTGAGCCATTGTGAACACACAGCAGACTTGCTATCCAACACTCAGGCAGAACACCACTGTGTGCTTCTCTATGACCATCCACTCACATTGCTGAAGAGAGGGGAGATTGCTAATTGTTTAGCCCAATTATTTGTCTTTAAAAGAAATGTTGTCTTAAAAAAATCACGATAACAATATTTACTGAAATAGCAGCCCTACTCCATTTTACTGCTATTAGAGGTCCTGTCTTGCAGTGTCTACATTCAGCATAGACACTGAGTTCTGTTGTTTTTTATCTTAAAGGATATAATTTGCATTGCCTGATTTTGGTCTGTAATAGGATGTCCGAGAGCTAGCACTGTTATGCCTCTTTTCCACTGCCGCTTTTCTGGTAGGCCTACAGCTTGACACAGCGCGACTCGGCCGCCACGTTTTGCTTCACGATTGAGCTGTGTCGTGCCTATTCGAAAAGCAAAAAGTGGCATCCGAGTCGCGCTGAAGGTGTCGAGCTGTAGGCCTACCAAAAAAAAAACCGGCAGTGGAAAAGAGGCATTAGTCTGCTCAGTGAGGGTGGAGTTGGCAGCTTTGTTGAGAGATACATATTTGTTTCTTGGTGGGGTCCTGGCATGCGCTCAAAGCACCAATGAAAAGCCCATTACCTTTCCAATGTGTCCCTTGTAAACGACACATGGCTCCAGGGCTCCCGTCGTCTGTATGGTTTCTTATGTCAAGACCAAACCTCTGTGGCCTTTTTGAGTCAGTCTCTCGTGCCTCTGTGGCTCTCGCTCTCTCATTAGTCTGCAAATTTGGTGTCTGAACATATATTGCCTCTGGCAGCCACGTTAATGAGGGAATTTCTGTGTACGTGCAGAAGGCAAGAAAGTGCACCTATCCTTCACCCTCATACGCAAATGCAAATGGGCGAATTTCAGGGCATAGGACAAATCAATTTTATTTTCCAAGGAGGAGCCAGAAGAGACGGTTCATCTTGCGAAGATCAGCTATCCATTGAGGAGCCATTAAAGCATTGCTGGGGCCGTGTTGCTCCATAGATTATTTGCTTACACTGGGCAAAGTCCATTCCCCATAATTGCTGATTTTAAATGCTTTAGCCTCTCAACTCATTTAGCCATTAGATTACCTTTGCATCTGTGATTGTCTTAGCTGCATGGGTAGTCTTCGGCAGGTGAAGGGAGCCGGTTGTATCGCCTAAACTGTTTACATTGCAGTCAATAGATACTGTATACATTTTTGAGTATACTCATTCACTCAGCATTGTGTTACAGTAAGTATTACATTGAGATAATAACAGAAGTGTGGTATTGAGCGAAGGTGACAGAATGTAATAATTATGTCTGGGGAAAGAGCCGAGAGGTGGTGAGGGTTGCAGGTCGGGGGTGGGATTTTCCTGTTTCAGTTCTGAAGTGGCGGAAGTAAGAACAGTCAAACATTTTCATCAATTCATAGTTGATTCCCCACACTGTCTATCTCACCTCAATTTTGCAGTTATCGATTGCTGTGCAATGCCTGGCCAGAGGATCGATAAAAATGGAGTGTAGACACCAAAGGGGAGTAGTCAGGTGAAAGGCTGTTTTTGCCTCTCTATACTACTGTATCGCAGGGGCGTAGAGTATTGGTCCGGATGAGAAAAGGGGTTAATATTGTTATATTTTATATACAGTAATAGAGAAAGAACAGCAGTTGTTCTTTTTGTTGTTTGAAGACTCACTGAAGCCGAGTACACAATGGCACAACTTGTTTGAGAATGCTGAAATCTCTGAATCTAAAATCTGATTCTAATTCAGTAAATGCATAGGTGTGACAACTGTTGGGTGTCACATGGACCTTAGGTGCGCTCTGATGTAATTTTGACAGACAAAAATTATTACACATGTTTTTAAAAAATGATATATATATATAGGTTTTTTTACTCTCGCACAGCCTTGAAATAGTCCCTTGTAATCTATTGTTACTGCAACTCTATTTAAGCACATAAACCAAACAAGCTGAAGGGCAAGATGCCATGCTTTGATTTGTTGTTTGTTTTATGGTCTTTGTTCTCTCTCCCTCAGTCTCTCTCTCTATATATATCTCTCTCTCTCTCTCTCTCTCTCTCTCTCTCTCTCTCTCTCTCTCTCTGCCAACAAACAGGCGCTCCAGCCAGAGAAATGAAGCTCATTTTTATTGACACTGTAAACCTCCTCATATGCTGCATGATTCTAGAGGTTCAGGCGTGAGGAAACCAAATGAGCTCAGGACCACATAATGCTGGCTTAGAAGATAGAGAAGCAATAGCTTGGCTTGCTTCCCCACTGTACTGTAGCTGCATGCAGAAGCCATTCTTTTTTACCTTGTTCCCTAGGGTGTGAGCATCTCCACAGTAGCATGGGGGGATGCACCCAATGAGAACTAAGCATATACATGGGTCTAAACATCAATGTGGCATTCTTTTTTACATTCTATTCATGGAGGAGGAAATTAGACAACATTGATATGCATGTTGGCATGATTGTGTTAATGTTACCAAAAACTAGAGCCTAATCAAATCAGCACCATTTTAGGGCTTTTTTGCCTTTATTTCTGACAGGATAGTGGAGGAAATGAGTGGGGAGAGAGAGAAACAGAGAAGGATTGGCAAATGACCTGGGCCAGAATCAAACACGGGTCACCAGCATAGTGACCCAGTGCCCAACCGTTGGGCCAGAGCACCATTTTTGTTTAGTCGGACAGGTGGGATGACTGCAACATTGTATTAAAATCACTTGCTGTGGGACCTTTCTTACATTTGACTGAAACCCAGAGCCATGCAAACAGATCCCCTTCCTTCCCAGCAAATGTAACAGACCCCCCAAAGACCAGATGTACATCACTGATTCTTGAGAAAGCGGCTGAAACATGTCTCAGCAATAAACTGCCAATTCTGTTGAAAATAAACTACATTTTCATGAACAAAATGAATCCAGGTAAAGACCCAGGGGTCTGTTACACAAATGTACATTCGTTTGAAATATTTAAGTGTAATTTTATTACTTTTCATGGCTATAAACCTGCCCACACCCTGTAAAAACAGCTGTCCCAAGGACAGACATCATAATTTCAATTGACTTAAAATGTAAAAATCACTGATATTATTGAATAATATCACCATGATGTGAAAGTCCATATTGAAGTGGTTCTGCACATAGTGCGTGTAAAGCAATATTTACTACTATTTTCTGATTGCTCAAAGTGTGTCCAGCATATTAGTCACCACCGTCAGATTTTTAAAAAAAGACAATAAAATCAGGTATGCACAAGGTCATTGTCATTACTTAGGACTCCTTTTCAAACCTTTAGCTCTACTGAATACTTCACCATCACTGAAGCTCCTGTAAGTTTACTCATTTCTCCTCAATTTGTTAATTTGTTTGGACACTGGTACTGTCCCAACCATAAACTGTCAACACCGTCGGGGGTTTTAATAGTATTATGTTACATTAATGTTAATTATATATACTTTTTCAGAAGCGGCATGAAGCCCCTAAGAAACAGAGCGAAAACGAAGTGGCTAATGTGAGCAAAAAATGCATAATATGTAAAAGAGTGCTTTTTTGTCTCACACCGTCAGATGTCACCACCGTCAGATTTTGTTCCGCTCATCATCTTGTTCCATATTTTACTAAATTGTGCTGGTTAATGAAACATTACCAGACTTGTTAGTAATAATTGTGACCCAAACTTATACTCCAGCCTCCACTGAGGTGGATTTGGAGGGTTTTTTTGTCACAAAACCTGCCGGTGGTGACATCTGATGTAGTTCACAAAAAAGCATGTGTTTTACATGTTTTTGACAAGTTTTAAGAATATGCTTCCAATAAGTATCTACAATTATGTTGAATTGTAAAAGTAATTCACTTAAATACAGTAAACATATTTTTTTACTTCTAATTCTGTCTGACGCTGGTGACAAAACCAAGAAAGAGCCCATTTTATGAAAAATGTAAAACATGGGGAGCTTGGCCAATACATTCACTGCACAGCAGCCAAGACCTTCATCTATGATCATACACCATATTTTGGATTTGAACAACTTAAAACCTGTTTATGCCACATTTTCAATAATCTAGGCCTACTTCCTAGAGTATCTAACAAATGAAGAAAAAACACATGCACAAACATACTGTGCACACACAAAAATAATGTGTTTATGCTAGATGTCATTGACTTGAGAGGGCTATTTATTTTGCTAAATGTAGGAAATAATTTCACCACCTTCAGATTACTGTCACCACCGTCAGTTCTTAAGTCACCACCGTAAGAAGGAGTTTTGGACATTTTAAATGAATGTCCTTACAAAATTTTCCTTTGGAGTTGTTGAATTATCAAAGTAATAGCAAATTTAAGCCTACACGAATATTTGTGAAATTACAAAAAAATGTTTGATCTATTTAGGCATTAAGTAAGCATCGTCTGACAGCACATATTTTTAAATTAGAACACATGAAGCAGTATTAAAATAGAATGAAAGTGAATTTTCAACATTTAAAGGCGTATGTGTGAACCAAAAAACACACACAATCACTTAAAAACTCCAGATACATATGCAACCAAATCAATACACTTTTTATTGCTTTTAATTGTGTCTGACGGTGTTGACAAAAAAACAAGGTATGATCGGAGAAAAACCTGATTTTTGAAAAAAAAATCAAAATGGGGAGATTGGCCTTGTGCATTTCTGAAAAGCCAAGACCTTTGTCTACGAGGATATACCATATTATTTTGTAATTCACTTTGTTTTTTTTCTTTCAAGATTACAACCTGTTTTAGCCACTTTCTCAAGAGTCAGTGACATCAGGGATTCAGTTGCTCGATCTTATTTGTCTGCGTTCATAAAAACAAAGACAATGAGACCCAGGCTTTCTTCTATTGACTGCAACTCCAGCATGGGAAGATCTAAAGATGCTGGTGGTGTCTTAGGAATTGCACATGACCTTTTTAAACAAACATTGTGGAAGAGATAATGGGCACCAGGGTGTCTGCTGCAAATGTACAAGGGTTGTTTTGAATTGTGTGAGGTTTGTGGTTTATCTATTAGCGTAGTTGTTACCACTTCTCATAGACTGGCACTACTGCAGGTGTTCCCAACCTTTTGGTTCTCATCTCATAGACTGTGTGTGTTTTCTTTTTGTCTAGTATTCGTTCACTCTTCCAACCCCTTCAAAATCCCAAACTTACATATAACTCTGCATTTTGTTTATCTGTCTTGAAAGTTAAGGCTGTGGGAGTGAGCATTTAGGTATGTCAACTGGTGTTAGATTAAAGACAGCTGACAGCTGATACATATGCAATGCTGGTGCTCTAAACATTTTCAACACAACTGATCCTGTTGTCTGTGTTTCTTCTCTCTGCTCTCTTTTCCCCCCAAACATATATTTTTTGATTTTTTTCCCATTAACACAACAACCCACAACCACCTCAAACCCAAGGCACATACACAAAAATAAATGATAAATAATAATGATAAAAAACAACTACAACAAAAACAAAAACAAAAAAAATACAATAATCATCATCATCCCCACAATTGAAAATGAACTATGACAAAACAAATTCCCATTCAAATTCCCACAATATCCCAGCCCTCTGCATCCATGTTTCTCTCTGCTCTCTTTCTCACCCAACCCCAATCCCTGAACCCCTCTCTGCCTACATCCAAACAACTACAACTGTGACAGTGACAAATGCTAACGCCAGTGTTCTTAAGACTTAACATCTCATCCCGTTGTCTGTTCTTCTTCACTCTGCAGATGTACATCCAAACCACCACGCTGACTATCTCTGTTAGCCTGAGTGCCTCCGTGTCCCTGGGGCTGCTCTACATGCCCAAGGTGTATGTGGTGCTCTTTCACCCGGAGCAGAACGTGCCCAAGCGCACACGCAGCCTGAAGGCGGTGGTGACGGCCGCCACCATGTCCAATAAGTTCAACCCCAAGGCCAGCCTGCGGCCCAACGGCGAGGCGCGCACCGAGCTCTGCCACAACCTGGAGACACAAGGTGATTCCCTCTGAGTAGCAGGCCTCCCCCACTCTTAGAGCTGAGCCGCAGGCAGAAGACAGGTAAAGCCGACGTCCTTGTGCTGAATGAATGCATCCTGCAGTGCCTTGTACTGTATGTCCGATGCATGGCAAGCCATGGCACTTGTAACCTGACACTTGCAACCTGGCACTGACATTCCCCCCCCCCCTCCTGCATGATTTTTTGTGGCCATTGTGACCTTGACTTAGCTCAGTTCACATTGCGAAGGCAATGAGATACTGTTGAATGAGTGAGCCCAGGCGAATGCCCTAGCATTCAGGAATGCACACAATGCATCAGGCATGTGGTGCTGGATACCGTGTGTAATGCTGAGGTAACAGCTTTGCTCTGGTCAGACTATTACCGGGTGAATACATTGTGATAGTACAAGGAGGATATCCTGCTACAGGTCACCAGGGGTGCATCCCAATATGTGTCCTTGCCTCCTCCACTTGTGCTTGTCTCCTCGTCCCGCCTCCTGGCCCCTCCTCCGTGGAGAAAACTATAAAGTTTCCCAGCTGTCAGCCTCGCCACAACAACTTTTGAGGGACTGTTTTTCATTCACCATCCCAATTGCAAATGAGAAAAAGACTTTACAATTGAGCTTTTGCAAGATATTGAAATATAATGCTGTTGTCAGTGATGTCATCATGACGAGAAGCAAGTGGAGGAGGCAAGTGGAGGAGGCAAGGTCACATATTGGGATGCACCCCAGGTGTTGGTCATGGGCTGAGGGAGTGCAGACTGTTTAGTAGAGTTCATTTCTGGTGCACAGTATGGCGGAGGAGCCATAAGTCAATGATCTAAATGGCCTGGAGCACTCGGGCCATTACTAAAGAGTTCCCCATAGTTATTTATCCAGCAGACACTGTTATTTTACACCTCGCTGGCTTTTGAAAATTAGCTACCCTATTTCTTCCATCCCTGGAAATTGCAGTCAATTTTGCACATCAGACAGAAGCATTAAACAATGGCCCAACACATAGAATTGTTTGAGGACTAGGGCGCCGCGGCTAAACTTACAGGGGTCTGGCTGATGGCAGGAGTGTCAGAGGCCTGCATGCTTTTAGAGAGCGTGCCTACTGGCTGTGGTCCGCTTAGGATCAGCCATGCTAGGGCTTTTTCTACTGTATACTCCATCAGGAAATCTAAAGAAGAGTTTTGATTAACCTCAACTAAATATTTTAACATCCAGTTAGAGAACAGAAATGGAAAGTTCCCCAAGCAGGTTTCAAGTTCAATAAAATCGCCCACCAGATGTGAATGCATGGTCTGCCAGGCAGTGCAGTGAGTCAGTGCCACTAAAGTAAAAGGGCATGTCCATTGTTTGTGGCTTTTCCCATTATGGCTGGAAAGTGACAAACATGCAGCGCTTCCGTGAGGATAAGGAAATCACTGTTTTGAAAAACACAGTGCCTGCTGCTGCCAATTAAACCTAGTCGGCACGGAGGCACAGTAAGCATATTTGCATAAAACGTCAAGGGAAAAAAAGGTGATCTTCAATTCCGCAAACAATCAGCCCCTTTTTGTGTTGAAGCACCCAAAATGGGAGCATGCCAGAGTTCTGTGCACAGTGCAAGTAATGAAAAAAACGGGCAAACAAATTAGTTTCCTCTCAGTAGCACCCTTGAACTCCTGGTGTCCACCATGCACTAATTTCAAACTAGTTTACCGAGCCCTCTGGTATCAGGGACCTCCAGGCTGTTACACGACTGCAGTAAATAATAAACCTAACTGGCTGAGTCAGCAAGGCACTGCCAAGGTGATTATGCAAACACGCACACCCAACCGGCTTCCAATTTTTTTTCTCCCAACGTGTCAGGGAATGTACTAGAGTCTGGGAGAAAGAGATAGACTCCACATGTAACGGAATTTGGAGTTAAACTCAGAAACAGCACAGAGACCTTCAGTAAGTTTGCTGGAGGAAGAGTGCAGGGTTGGAGATTGGGTGGGTGGGTGTGGGGTGTACAGCTTTCCCTTATATGGCAGACATTTCATGAAGTCCTTAGCAATCTCCCCAGATGTGATTACAATTGGGAAGGTGAAATGAAATGTACTTTCACCAAATCGCCGTGGTCTTCGGCCTGAAGGCTCTGGAATATATATCCTGGTGCCATTCAGTTACCTTGCCACCCACAGGTGTGCATTTCGGCTCAGCGAGACGGTTGAGTGAATGCGGTTTGATTGTCATTGACGGAGGGCGTAACGTCAAAATCTGACCAAGCCTGTAACCAAGACTTTGCCCATAATCAGTTTCCAGTTGTGACAAAACTGAGAGATTTGCTCTAATGTAGCCCACGGTGACAAAAGGGGAAATGGTGGTTGGCGGTGGGGGGAACGGGCAGAGACAGATTGGATTGCCATTGCCAATTCTCCCGGAACCGTCTATTGTTCAAAGGCAGCTCTATGCACATGAATTTTGAATAAGGCGCATTTGTCATTGCCATTGGGAACACAGAGCGCGCTGGGAAAATAAAATTCCTCGCTTGCGATTCCCCGCCAAAATACTTTTGCCTGTCAGCCACTGAGACTCATTCAGATATATCTACTGCGACTTGCAGATGTGACCAGGCGGAAAGGGGCTCCTTCTGGAGCTGAGGCTTGATTGCGGCATCAACACAGATGGGGGATGGGGGTCGTACGGGGGGTAAATTCAGAGCGTCTGTTCCTGACAGCCAGGGGGAGACATGTACCACATCTTTATTTTAAGATTTTCAAGATGCTTCTCCTCAGCCAAGGGGATTAAAAACTTCAGTGTCAGAGGCTGGTGGCATTTCATTTGGCTGGTGAGATGTGAAAGGTTCAAATGGACCATGGTTGTAGAGAATGACGCAAATGCATGGAAAGGTAATGCTGCTCTAAAGAGAACCCATCTAGGAACTCATAAGGCCAGGTGTTTTCTTTTTAGCATTGAAATGCATGCATTAAGAGCCCCTAGAGCTGCATTAGCATGTGAAAGACTGACATGGAATGGCCCTTTCATCATTAGTGGTCACCTCGCTCTGATCCTGGTATTTAGCGGGTAAGTGACTGAAATGCACAATTACGTTTTGTTTTGTTTGGTCTGCATATAAGTAGGTGCCATATTAATGGCTTCATGCATCAGTTTAACCTCTTCACAAATATGACCTCTGCCTAAATAAGCTAGTTGCCAAAATGGGCTTGATCTGTCAACAGCAGACTAATTAGCCCCAAACATTTCAAAGTGCATTAATTATGATGAAGAAAATAGACAACATAATGGTTTTAAGGCAAAGTGCAATGATAAAACACCTGCATTAACCTATTAACTGTCAATGTGAATATGAATGGCAATTTAGACCATTCCAACACGGTTTAATGAGCTTCTGTCTTTGGAAACAAATAGATTAAATTTGGATATGACCTATTCTTTGGCTGGGCGCTGGGTATTAAAACAACATGGTGACAGGTGAAAAAAAAGACAGTAAATAATGGAATGATGTCTTTTAAATGTATCCGTTCACCTATGGCATATTATATGTTAATTCACTACTTCCCATTTTGTTGCAGCAATGACATGGTTGAGTTAGGATTACTAGCATTTCATTGTCATGTTCCATTTGAAGAATTTAAATGCTAAGAAACAAATTCTTCAAATATTACACTGCTAACATTTTGCTAGGTGCACCATCAATGTGTTTGCAGTGCACCCTGTCATGTAGTAGCATGAAGACACCAATTTCCCTTGTACTTATGGTATGGCTAGTGTATGTCTGTACCCTTGTAAGTACCTGTCATTGCACTCTTTCTCCTTGCCTTGATTCTTTAACCTTCTCTTTTTTTCTCTCCTCCAGCCTTTGGTTCAAAACAGACATACATAAGCTACAGTAATCACGCACTCTAAAGGAGCAGCCCATCGTGTTCCATAGACTGAACTTACAGGGAGCAGCTCTTGATCCTTAGGCCGGGTTGAGAGTTGGAATGATCAGGTTCTCAGTGGACTTTAGTGGATGGAGAAGGAAGCAGTGTTCTCTGGAGAGTGGTGAGGAATGGCGTGTGTGGAAGCTCTGAAAGGTTGTGCAGAGGAGATGATTTCTGAGGCCTGGAAAGTGTACGTCTCAGTATAAACAGTGTCATATCAGTCTTTGTGAGTGTGAGTGACGTTTGTGTGTGTGTGAGTGTGTGTGTATGTATGCATGTATGTGTGAGTGTGTTTGTACACAGCATTTTAAAGAGCAGACTAAAAGAGAGAATCTGCTCAGGTGGGTGTCTTGATTTCCGCCCACACTGCAGGCCCTCTCCTTTTTTGTTTTGGGTGGGGAAAAAACAACTTGTGCATTATCTGGCAGAGACACAGACTTAGAATGGCGGATTCAGGGTTTATGTGTGTGCACCCCAAAGACTTTGTGGGATAAGAAATCACAGATATGTGATAATGACTATAAGTAGAGTTGGATTAAAAAAAACTCCTGACTCATTCCCCTGATGTGTGTGGACATGACTCGAGCGATCGCAACAAAACACATTTTGTCAATGTTTACAGATGTTGAGCATGTTGGTTTGAACATCCATGTGTTGTGTTGTTTAAAAAAGAAAAAAAAATCAGTGGAATGCATTCAAACTGTTGCTGTGTCGTTGCAGTGCAACTACTTGGTCCCTGGTCAATTGTTGGTGAAATGAACAATGTTGGTTAATTGATCAATTTGAGTCTGTGTGTGCTTGACTCAAGGTCACACTGTAAGTATAGGTCCTTGGTTTTGCAGTGACAACTTTGACTTCCCCTGCCTGGATTTCGCTGCTAGAAATCTTTGGCCCCGATGAACAATTACAACTTTACTATTGGACCTGAAAAGGCCTGCTGTCCATGTCATGTTCCCAGAATCGTCCAAACCTTTACCGTCCAGGCACACCTGTCCACTGCTGACACATTCCACGTACACAGTAAATGTTGTGGTGTTAATTCAACACTTATAGAGTTGATCTGACATCATTTGGACTCAAATTAACTCTCTAAGTGTTAAATGAGCACTGCAGAATTTACTGTGTAACTGTACCCCAAATAATCAAACCACTTCAGATAAGTCATGGGTTTTCCACAAGTCCTGTACAAAAATGTTTTAAAAGAAAAAAAGATTCTGAACCCATTTCACTTCTTAAGTTTCCTCATCGTCCCCTTCACTATCAACTACTTTATTCCTATACCTACAAGTACCTCCACACTTACATATGAAACAAAAAAATCATGAATACACAACAATGAAAGTGTATACAGACAACCTCATGGTGGAGTTTGTTATCTCCAACCAATTGCAGTGTCCAGAAACAAAATAAATAGCACAGCTGATGACACTGTTGCCAGTTTAAACTGCCATTTCAAGACAAGATCAGAAATTAACAAACAGGCTTAAGAAGTGCATCCCTCTCACTATTCTCATTGTTGCTGCCTGCGGTACAAGTCGATCAGCACTTGGAGCAGAAATGAACTGCACAAAAGTTATCTTGTCTTGTTGATTCTACAACTCCAAACTAATGTCCCTTGGTAAGTGATAGAAGACATGCCTCCAAGGCAGAATGCCTCTGCATTGCATTACACCTACAGTAGTACACAGCACACATATTGGCAACGGTTGGTGTAAAGCCCAGACCAGCCCAGCCCAGCACAACCCAGCCCAGCAAACCCAACCAAGCACAAGACCAGAGGCCTATGAAGGCAAAGCAAGGTAAGCACAAGAGTACAGTAGTTAATGTATGAGTCAGGCTATGTTACGTTATGATAACATGCTTCAAATGGGTCAAAAGAGACAGCTCATGAACAGCACAATGACAAAACGGTGATTGACCTCGCGAAATACCTTGCCTGGTCACACAAGTTTGTCCTTGCCAGTGACAGACTCCTCTTAAAACAACTCACAACACTCAAGACAGCTACACATACAATGGCATAAAAAAGGAAAACTGTGGTTGCTATGGTGAACACCAGTAACTTTACACTGAGTAAAAGCAAAATGGGGAGGAAAATTGGATATTCCTGTGCTTTCTACTTGGATTCAGTGGGTGAAAGTGGAGCAGTGTGATGGCAGATGACGTAGAACACGTAGGCTTACATATTTAGTGATATGGAGCCATGCATACAGGAACAGCAGCTATGTCAGTGTGCACAATGCGATTAATTAATGTGTGATGTCTGTCAGCTATTTGCTAAAATAAGAAAGGCTATTGCAATCTGAATTGAATGGTCTGTTTTATTTCTCTTTTTTAAGAAACTTGGTTTATTTGTGATGTAAATTCAAAATGACTTGCTGCTTATGTTCTCCTCCTCCATTTGTTTTTAGCTGAATATTTGTGTTGCAAAAGCAAAAACATGTTAGTGCTGACCAAAACTAAACGACGAGTTAATGTATGTTATTAAATGGATTGGTAATGTTTGCGTTTTGTCCTGACAGCTTAAAAAATAATTAAAAAAGTAAACAAAACAAAAAAAATAACAAAAGAAGAAAATATGAAGCAGTGCCTGGATATCTACTGTACGATGAACAAAAAAGTATTTGTTAAAAAGTAAAAGCAAAGTATGTGGAGCATGTTCAGTTTTTTATACAAGAACATATTTCTAATAAAAATGTTTTACAAAGCAATTTGTGCAATCCGATTGATGTTTTATTCTGTTGTTTTACTATTTTTACCAACATTGTAAATGTCATTGTATTTATGAATGTATTGTATGTTGCAGCATTGGTCATAGTCTGACACTTTAACCCAGGGGTGTCAAACTCAAATTGACTGAGGGCCAAAATCAAAATCTGGAACGAAGACACAGGCCGAACTCAACAATTATTTAAAAAAATGGACTAAAATTGTTCATGCATGCACTTCATATTGTTAAATTTCACCTACACCCTTTCCCATCATATTTGTATGTTCAAATGTGTCTGCACATCCTGTGATACAGCAAATTTAATCTTCAAGTTGTGTTACGCTATGCATTAATGGTGTATGTGGGCCAACTGTAATACACATTTGAAATTTGGCACCCGGAACTGAGTTTGACATCCCTGCTTTAACCGATGGGGAAAAGAGGAGAAGTTATGGTTATTCTGTAAGTTAATGACCAGAAATGATTAGGCCGGGTGGGGGTCTGTTATGCTGTCTAGACACTGAAACGCGTACAGTAACCTACCGGTACTGTATATTGTGTGTGGTTAGTAAGGTGCAATTCGTTAACGTGCATTCTTAACAAAAACAAACAAAAACACCATACAGACCATGGAAGACTTCAGACCTCACAGAGCACACTGGACAAAGTAAAACAGCAATTTCATACCATGGGTTCAAGTGGTAATACAGGGGTGAGAACGCATCAACACATCACACCCAATGGGCGACTATACAATGCTTTAAAAAATAAACTGAAGATGCAAAACAGGAATATTCACTGTCATGTTCCTTTTTTCAGCTCACGAAACACGGTGTTTACCATTTGTCAGTTCAACAGATGTTACTGATGCAGTACCATAGCTCATTACCATATTAGTGTGCACATCATTTTCACTCTTTCAATGACAGAAAGTGTGTTCTTTCCACATCTCCACATAGAAAAATAATGGCTGACTCTACTGGTTGCTCTTGGTGCAAACACACAGTTGCACTTTGTGTGTGTGTGTGTGTGTGTGTGTGTGTGTGTGTGTGTGTGTGTGTGTGTGTGTGTGTGTGTGTGTGTGTGTGTGTGTGTGTGTGTGTGTGTGTGTGTGTGTGTGTGTGTGTGTGTGTGTGTGTGTGTGTGTGTGTGTGTGTGTGTGTGTTTTCCTTAGGCTGGCACCATTATTAGAGCCATACTATGCCCCGAGGGACATGACTGCATAGACCAGCATATTTGCCATTGATCACACTTGACTAAGTCCTCAGCACCAGATTGAGTTCGCCACTGCTTGCCTCTCCCCTGACGCATTATTTGATGTGGCTAGTAAGTGGCTAACAGTGGAGGGTTCAGTGGAGGTCACGGATATCAATGGTTGCATTATTAAAACCTTGACAATTGTCTTTGGTGGTGGCGGGGAAGCATGCATGTCTCATGTCAGCAGGCCTCTCCAATTAGGTGGACACATTGTCCAGAACTGCTATTAGAGGCTCTCCCTTGGACCTTGACACCTGCATTCCAGGCAGAGATAATGAGGCCGGTCTCCAAAGACAGCAGACATTTGCTGCTTCAGTTGTCGTTATTATGTCCTTGGTGTCTCTGTGTGGGAATACGGCTATCAATTCTATTTTATGTTTACAGTATGAGCTTATTGCACTTATTGCATGGAATTGTCAAACATGTTTTGGTATCCTGAAGCATTCAATGTTTCTTTCACTGGAACTAAGGGGCTAAGCCCAAGTGCTGACAAACAACCTGATACACTAACTTCACCAAATTTCACACTCGTCATAAACCTTACGAAAATCGACCATGGTTTTACTGTAGTAACCATGGTTTTACTGTAGTAACCAGGGTTTCGTACTCTAAACCAACCATAGTATTGCTATGGCTTATCCATTGTTTTTTGGGGTAACCATGAAAACCGTGGTTCCTGACTAACCATGGGTAATGGTTATTCATGGTTTTCATGTTTTTTTCAGTTTTTTCATAAACCATGCTTAAAAAAACATGGGTTTCATGGTCACCCAAAAAAACATGAAAACTTGTTCACTGCCGTGGTGTAATGGTTAGGGAGTTGGACTGCAGAGTTGTAGGTCGGAATCCCACACTTACTCTCCCTACACCTCCATCTATGTCTGAAGTGCCCTTGAGAAAGGCACCTAACCCCACATTGCTCCAAGGACTGTGACCAATAAGTGCGTTGGATAAAAAAAGTGCCAGCTAAGCAGAATTTAATGAATAATTATAAAATGTGGAGTAAAACCATGGTTAATTTCATAGTTAAACCAGTCAAACCAAAAACCGTGCCGAACCATGCTAAAAAAACACATGAAATCATGGTTTACCATGGTCGATTTTCGTAAGGGAATGCAGTCCGAAAGATGTCGTTCTCCTGGCAACCCCCAAACACAGACTCATCCATCAGACAGCCAGATGGAAAAGAGTGATTCATTGCTCACAAGAACGCGTCTCCACTACTCTAGAGTCCAGTGGTCCAGTGGTCCACTCCATCCAACACTTTGCATTGTCCTTGGTGATCTATTGCTGGGCTGGAGCACTCTGCATACTGTGCTTGTGCTAATCTGAAAGTCACAGGAAGTTTGGAGCTCTGTAGCAATTGACTGTGTAGAAAAACAGTGACCTCTTTGCACTCAGCATCTGCTCAGCCCTCTCCATCAGTTTACGTCGTGGTTGAGTTGCTGTTGTTCCTAAACTCTCTCATTTTCCTATAATAAAGATGGCAGTTGACTGTATAATATTTACGGTAGGTGTTAGGAAATTTGGTAACACTTTACTTGACGCCGGTGTCATACGGATGACATCATCACACTGTTGTGACATTATTATGTCATGCGTATGACACCTGCGCCAAGTTAAGCATTATCGGAAATTTCATGACTGGATTTGTTGCACAGATGTTATTATATATGACAGTTCTACACTGGAATTCACTCAGCTTCTGAGAGTAGCCCATTCTTTCACAAATGTATACAGTAAAAACTGATTACATGCCAAGGTGTTTGATTTTATACATAAAATACATAATACATATACATAATTCAACACAGACCTAGCTACAGACTTTGAGCGACTCTGAGGGAATGCTTGTATGTGCATACAGTATGTGTCGTCCTGTCATTGTTCTGTATTGTATTGTGCTGTCATGTTTTTGGGACCCCCTCAAAAACGAGATATTATATCTCAAGGGGCTATCCCCCTAAGAACAATACATTCGAATACACCTGTGGTCAGGACAAGGGATTAGGACACCTGATTCTTCTCATTTGGATGGGTGAGCAGCGCCCCCGCGTGTAGTTGAGCAAATACTTGGTAATATAGTGTAAATGTATATTCATTTGATGGTTTCAATGTCATAGACCCTTTCTTTAGTTCCATTCATCAGGAATATATTGGTCAAAGAGACCATTGTTATGTTGATTTGCCCACGGCTCTGAAAAATGCATGTGGGGTTTGGTAATAGATTAATTGAGTGAAAGTGATTTTCTTTGAAAACCTGTGAGTGGCATTGGTGTGAAGCCAGGAATGCTAAGTGGGCGGCCATTGAAAATGATGGCAATTAGTTTTAGTTCCTCTGATAGCCTGTTTATTTAAACACTATACATATCAAATCTCTTTTAATTTCACTCTTTACTGAGCACGCAAAATTATTCCATTAAAAATATGCAATATAACGACAGGCCACCAAAAGACTCAGGTCTATGAAGTGTCAGCTTATGAAATTAAATGTCTTGTCCTGGTGTATGAACAAAACCCGGTGCAACCTCTGTGTGATAGAATGTGTGCTGACAAGGCAACATCACCAATGAATAGATTGTGAAAACTAGCCACGTCTTTAAATATACTCAAAGAGTAGAAAGGAATTGTGGCAAGAAAATTACGCAAACAACCGTTTTACACCACAATGAAACTTTAAGCAGCTACAGGTATGTCAGACACAGGGTTTCCCCCAGCACTTTACTGTTAAGACGGTCAATTTGACACACACCTATCAACTTCACTTGGTCCCCTGAAAAGAGATATATACAGTGCTGTATATACTTAGGAGATGTCATGTCATATTTTATATTATATTCACGTTTCCTTTCCAATGATGCTAGTCACGTCTAAAAAAAATCAGACGCGTCATCTCAGCTTATTCTCAGTGTTTGAAAACCAGAACAATGTATTATACTGAAAGGTGACATCTGGACAATGCTGCTCTCTCTCTCTCTCTCTCTCTCTCTCTCTCTCTCTCTCTCTCTCTCTCTCTCTCTCTGTCACACACACACACACACACACACACACACACACACACACACACACACACACACACACACACACACACACACACACACACACACACACACACACACACACACACACACACACACACACACACACAGGCTGAACGTAACCCAATACCAAGCGAGCCACACATATATTTTGTTTTCATTTTTCCAGAGGCCGGCTCCATTGAAGAGGCCAATTTCATCCTCAATGAGGTTCAAAGGGCCAGTCAGTTTATAGTGTTTTCTCAGAGAGCGATCCATAACCTCACCTCAATCCCCTATGTCTCAAGGGGTTCTCTCTCTCTCTCTCTCTCTCTCTCTCTCTCTCTCTCTCTCTCTCTCTCTCTCTCTCTCTCTCTCTCTCTCTCTCTCTCTCTCTCTCTCTCTCTCTCTCTCTCTCTCTCTCATATTTCCTAACCTAAAGAAATTATATGAAGGTTATATGCTGAACTGCAGCATATTTCATTGAAAGTCTACATAACTAGGTCATCTGAAATAGGCAATTACATAAATTATTAAAGTCAAAGATGCAATACCACTATATTGTAGAACTTGGAGGGAGGGAGGGATTTGTGACTCAATGTTGTGTGATTTGTATGTGAAATATCGTCTTGCCTCCTCTGGAAAGTAAAAGAGTCATGGATATTGAAACAGGAGTCGAGTCTACAATCCAAAGACTATCATTTTTGTTATGTCTTATATAAACAATGGGATTTACTAAGTGATTTACTCACTTCTGTGATGTGATTGGATTGTCAGTCTAGTCATCTATTAATGGGAATCACACATGCCCTTGGCTTGCGTACAGTGGCCTTTCTTACCAGACACCCAAGTTTCACAATTACACTTAATTGTTTTATTCCCACAACACAGTGTCTCAAACCAATTGCCTGCTATTAGAGCACAACAGAAAGTACCTGCAGCATGTCATAAGCATCCCAATCTTTGCAGTGAGTGAGAGCCACATACAGAGTGTACATATTTCATACTGTATGTTGCTAGGAAACACTTGCTGTTCAAAGAGCATTCCATGGTGATTATAAAGAAAACAAGGCTGTGAACGCCCCGGCAGTTAAATGGCTGGTTAAAAGCAAATGTGTGGGGAGATAATGTAAGCCTGACAGAGGCACCATACCCTTGCTCTAATGCAGTGGTTCTCAACTTTTTTGAACAAACGATGTATCCTTCTCATACATGTCTTATCAAATACTGTGATTGTGAGTGAATGTGTTGATGTGACATGTATTAAAATTGTGAACAATACCCTTTTAACCATTGTTAATTGTAATAAAAATAAAGAATCATTTTGTATTTTCCTAACTTGGGTCTAACGAACCTTGCGTGTCAACATTGAAGTTTGTTCTGGGTAATACTCTGGTGAAAGTCCACAGGTGGCGTAGTCGTGCAATTGCTCTTCTTTAGTGCATTCATGCAATTGCTCTACAGGGCTCCCCAACGGCCCCTGGGGGGCTGTAGCGCCCCTGTTGAGAAACACTAGGCCCACTCTAGTGACAATGCCATTCCAAAACCATCTAAATGGCCAAATCTGTAAAACACATAGTAATTTTCAGGCACTCAAAGCCCTGCAGTTCATCCTGCCTCTAAATTCACCATGTGACAGTTTTCCACTCAAACATAGGCTTACATCACACTGTGACAAGTAAAAGGGACTACAAACACATGGTCATGAACTTGATTCTGACTTGGTTTTTTATCTCTCTTGAAGAGATTTGGCACTGTCATGGATTTCTGAATGGATATTAGGCTACGTTCAAATTTCCTTGGCCTGACCTCCGACAACAAGCATCTTACTAATAAAAGTGTGAATTGTACACAAGCGCCAAGTCAGTCACAGAAGGAGATGGTACAGAAGCAGAAAGTGAGAGAAAAGTAGCCGCTAATGGACATGTGTAGTCCAGTATTACTCTGTGAATTCAGCAGGGTAGTAGAAGATGATGCTACCTGCTATTTTCTGCGAGATGTGGGCAGTAATTGAGCCCCACAGAGACTGCAGGAGAAGACGACCATGTGGTTAGAGAGACACAGGTTAAAAGTAAGTGCTGCTGGAGAACTTTCCCTGGGGGGGGTAAGATATGAAAAGAGAAGCTGAAGGGTGGGTGAAGGGTTTAGCACAGAAAGTAGGCCAACGTTATACATATGTCACGCTGAAGAAGAACATCACACCGAGTTAAAAAAGAAAGTCTCTGCCCTCTAAACGCTGGAGGTACATTGTTGCTTGCAAATGGAGCAGCTAATTTGTGTGTGTATGCTCTCTCATGCTGACAAGAGGTTACAGAGCAGCAGTCTATTTACAGTCAAACAGCAACCCCTTGCCTTAAGATAGAGCCTTCACAGCATAGCACTAGCTGCACTGGCCTCATGTTCATTAGTCTCACTGCACTTTTAGTTACGTTCTCGCACAATGTTCCTCTGATGCACTGAAATGCAGCCTAAATACTGCGGTTTCCGCTCGTCTCCCACACTTTTGACAGGCACACAACCTGATGCCTGAAAACAAAGAAGAAAAAAAAGGGCTTCCTGATAAAGCGTACAGGCAAAACTGCCAAATTCAGATACAGCATCAAATCAGTTATGTCTTTGCCAAGGAATTTTGAAAACCTCACTCTTCTAGAAGTATTGAGAAATGAGTTTCCCCAAGAAAATTCTGCAAGAAATGAGTTTTAGCTTTAGGAGACCAGGAGAAGCTGAAGGACGCACGTGACGCCACCCCTGATGGATCCCACAGAGGACTCCGATGAGCCAACAGCCATTAGACAATTTGCTTGAGCAAACATCAATTTGAATAAAAAAGGGTGTCTCCCCACCCACCGACAGATGAAGGAGCGAGCGCAGGAGAGAGACGGTGACAATGGCCTGAAGCAGCACTAGCGACTGGGCGGGGCTGGCACTGCTATGCAGTGGAGAGGCTGAATTGACAAGAAAGAAGAAAGAGGCGGGCTTCATCCACACCATCCACCACTCTGGAAATGGAAGTGCAATAGAGGCACTGTGTTGAGAGGAGAACATAGAAAATAAAGTGAGCACATTCAACAGATAACTCTAATTTGTTCCTGATGCAGCTCATGAAAATTACACAGAGAGACAATTCAATGTGCTGTATACACGAGCAAAGTGACTACTAATGAACTGAAACAGCTAACAGTTACTGAAGGTGATGTTTTTGAAGGTGTCTAAGGATGGGGAAGGTGGTTCTAAGTTCTCTCTGTCACACACGCACGCACGCACGCATGCACCACAGAGTGACGACTGAGATGCTGTATCTGCATCTATATGTATTTCTATCATGAATTATACTTGATTTTTCATTAAGTACACTGGATTGTTAAGGATATACAGTTTTGATAGTGTAAAAATACAGAAATGAACAAAACATAAATGAAGGTATTCCATTTTCCATCCTCCTGGGTGCATTCACCCCAAAGGACCACTGTGGAGCCATTCTACATGCAGCCACAATTTCCACACTATTGTACAAGTGAACAGGGTCCTGGGAGATAGCTTCACTGCACGCCCAGGGTCTTGTTTCCGGGCCGAGCGGAGCCGAGCCAAGGCGAGCCGTACGGTGTTGTTCACTGAAGGCTGTGGCAAGTATTTCTCTGCATTGCATGTTAACAGTAGAGGGAGGGAGGGCTGCTAAAGAGGCCTGAGGTTGTACTCCATCCCCTCTCTGTGGTGGTGGCAGGGAACTGCTATATTCATACACTCTTAAGTCTACACATACATAGAATGAAGTGGGAGAATTAACAGAATGAGACTGTCGCACACATTCCAGATACTGTATAACCCACATTTACACTCTATTTCACTGTCCATGATACAATTCATTAGTTACAGAGTAACAAAGTATGCAAAAATGTTGTGTACAACTTGCACTGGTTTGCACCGGTTTAGGGTAGGATTAGGCATAAACAGAGTGAGTATAATACTGTATGTGGATACATGTAGTTAGACACTAAAAAGACACCAATACTGTCTACTAAAGTGTTATACAGTACTCAACAAATTTTGCAGTGCTAAAGGTGCACTGTATAATGTTTTTTTTCTTCCAGAAGTCGCATTCACAAATGTTATCTTTTTTTTTACACTTACCCCCACCATCAAATTCGAAGTCTTCATTATGACTGGGAAAATATCATACATGGAAAGGGGGATCTTCTTCATTGTCCAAATAAATTTTCAGCATGCAAAACTTATAATTCTTTGGTCATACTAGTAAATATTAGTTAATTACTTCGTAAATATTCATGACAAGATCAAATTTGGCAAAAGCCACCATAGTTTCAATGAGCAGTATAGGCGAAATACCTACTCTGACCACCATCCTACATAGTGCACCTTTAAAGCAATGGAAAATGCACGTTCATATGTAAAATGGAGTGAAATATTGGCACCATTTCTCTCTAGAGAACCATAGACTGTATGAGAAGAAGGCACCTTCAGTGCACTTATATCCTCAGTTGTAAAATTGCAATTGTGGGTGCAGTTTATAACATATCAAGACGAGCTAAAAATCTGAGAAAAAATATTGCAAGTGTTAAAATATTACACTTACGGCAAGGTTAGATAAATAATCAAGATGTGGAAGTGCACATTGAATTCGCACATTGATGGCATAGAATTGGATCTCTTTAAAGGGCCTCTGATTTGACTTCTACTTTTTTGATTTCAACTTCATTTTCCTTGGAAAGCAAAGGCTTTTCATGCTTTTAAATGGGCAGGAGCCAGGGAATATGCCCTGAAGCGCCCCTAAGCACAAAATGGTCTCGCACCCCCTGCTACCTACATTTTGAAGTGATTTCACGCTGAGTCAGTGAGCACGGTATTGTATTTTGGAGAACTCTGCTTTTGTTTGCATAAGTGATGTGATCACTGTGTGGATTATATCCATTAAATGCTGGCAGCTAAAGCAACCATTACTATTTTTAGCGGTCCTGCCTGCTCTGGCTTCCTTTACCCCTTTGCCCCCCTTTAGGCTTGGGGCCGCTCCCATAAGTCAGCCCTAGACGCACAGGAGCTTGTGACTATAAATCCCACATCATATTACCACATCATGCCACATGGAGTAACTGTTATAGTTTCTGTCACTAGCAGATGGTTTTCCCACCTTTTGATGAGCAACGACTGTTTTTTTTTTTTGCTCTTTCTTTAATCTCCTCGCCCTGGTTGAAATGTGTCAGCTCAGGATTCCTCTTGGCAGCACTCTCTCTACACACCCCAATCTGGCCCACTGTCACCCTGGCCGTCAGACTCATGGATGCCTCATCCACAACTCATATCCAGATTTCATGTGATTTCGAGAGGTTTCTAAATGAGGCCTTCCAGGCAAATCGCCAGAGAGCCCAGAATATCCCAGAAGCAGTGTGTAATTAGGTGATATTAGAGTAGTGGCAGATCGGATCTTCACACTGATGGAGATTCATTTAGCGTCCTTTAATCGCACTCGCATGACGGTGTTGTACCAGTATGCTGTTTATGAAAAGAGATGTTTACCGTGCAATCCATGTCAATGATTTTCTAGTCAGTGTGGAGCTCTTATGTTGCTTTATGGTAGACTGTTTCAGGTTCATCCAGATCTCTCAGGCACTCCAACAAACCGAAAACGTTGCAAACACATTTTATAATTAATATGCAATAGTCTGCATCTGTTTGTAATAAATCGTGAATCTTTGGCAAATTGTCAATTTTACTGTTGTCCCGATAGAGAGTCTGTCATGACATAAACTGAGTATTGGGTATAAAATGTCTGTATCCACACTGCAGAGAATAACCTGACCCTTATTATGTGTAATCTCACAGTAATGCTGAAATACATCAGGGAGGCCATGGCCAATATTCTGGGATATCTACCAGCATACTATATCGTAATGTACTATCACATTGATGCGGTGAGCTCTCCTTTTCGCACACACTGGACCATGCAGTGAATAAAGTACCAGGACCAATGCATTGAATGAAGTACCAGTCTGTGGATCACAGAAACCAAATGCATATTATGAGCTCACTCAACACTCTGCCTCATTGCTGCCAAATCATGGCTGCCATTGCGTTTTCAGCGGGACTCCTCAGTTGTTAACTCAGTTCAATTGTTGTTGTATACTTCAGATGATTAATCATACTGGATAATTACGGTCTGATTTTAGAGGAACAATTAGGGAGTGTATTGTTTAGCATTATTATTTTCTTTAATTTAGTAATTTTAATTTGCCGTCACCCTTTTCAAGCATGAACACTCTGTCAAGGTCACAGGCAGTATCACACTGATGTGGATAAGCACCACCATAACCTTATTACAGTAACAACATGCAATATTTACTTATCCATTACTGCAGCACTAACGGAAGATTGGATAGAGGAAGTGAATGTGTTATTAGCTATTCCGCATGTTGAATTTTAAAATCTTTACATCTTACCCTCAGAGTGACTTTTTGTATGCTGGTTCACAATTGTGTGTATAAACAGTGTGAAGCCAAAGAAAATGGTGAATAGGAAGAGGAAGAGAAGCTGTTAGCTGTTCAAAGCATGTTCCCCAGTCGGTAATATAATTAAAGTAAATTAAACATTGATTTCTCCTCAGTAATACCTATGCCATGTAAGAGCCATTTGTTGTGTTAAAACAGGAACACATTGATTATAATCAGATTATTCAATTTAAACTCCCCACGTCCATTTATATCGACATGTCTACTCTGTGTGCGACTTGCCTTTTCTTTAAGGTTTATATAGAGACACTGGACAGTGTGTAGCCATATGTGTCTTTGTAAAGCTCTACAGCAGGAGTGTTGTTGTCATGAAACAGTACTCAGCTGACAATCTAATGTGAGTGGATGTGTGAGTGACAAGTGGTTTTATGCATGTTGACATAATGGGCAGTGGTCCCACAATCCTGTATGTACACTCAATCACTGACCCCACACTCACTGTTTCTATGGTGCGGAAATGTATGATAGACAGGCAGGCAGTCAGAAAGACAGATAGAGAGAGAGAGAGAGAGAGAGAGAGAGAGAGAGAGAGAGAGAGAGAGAGAGAGAGAGAGAGAGTCAGACAGACAGACAGACAGACAGGCAGGCGGGCAGGCAGACAGACAGACAAACAGACAGACAGACAGACAGACAGACAGACAGACAGAGAGAAACAGAGAGAAACAGAGTCAGGGAGACAGACAACCTATTTCCAACATTTTGTGAATAAGCCAAAATGAGGCCAGCTATTAGTGCTGTGAGCTAATTATCACGAGCCGCCCTGCACTCTGGATCGAACAGAAATACAACACCGTATAAAAGAGGAGTGATTTCCCCTTTGCTGGAGGGGCTTTGAAATGAGTCTGATGCTAAAGCTCAGTCACTCTGACAGGCAAAAAGGTCTTGAGAGATTACTTTTTTGTTGATGTTTGCGCTATCGTAATAGTGTGCTTCCCCATGGCAGCCAGAATATAGAGCTAATTCCTCCTGCCTATACTGTATTGGTGGATATGCGACCAAGGCCTGTGTGGGATGCAGCCTCCATCCTGTTCTTGGCAAACACAACAGGCCTATGCATCCATTGCTTGGCTGGCTGGAAATGGTTAAGTTGGAGGGATAACTTGGAATGTTTTAAACCATATCAAAAGTACTAAATTAATATTGCACTAATTTGCTATAACAATGTGTACATTTTATTTGCTGACAACCCCATTAAAGGAGAAATGGCCCTGGCTTAGCAACAGTCTCTATAGCCTAAGTATTAAAATACTACATGACCCTGACTGATTTCTACAGTTAAAGAAATATTGGTTCAGCACGTAAAAACTGTACTGTAAAATTAAATAGTACTCTGTATTCTCTTGTCACAGAAGAAGACCACCAGACAAAAAGAAAAAAAAGCAAGTCAAGCCAAGGCTGATGTGGGGACAAAACGGAGGAACAGGGAGAGCTGGGAGGTCTCTGTAGCGCCTGGACACCTCCCGTGTCACATTCTCACTCTCAGTGGGGAGAGGTCATGAGTCACACGCCCTATGAATCTGTCCTCTCTCACCACAAGCCTGTACACCTCCAACCCCCCTTACCACCACAGACGCCCTCTGAATCTGTCCTCTCTCTCACCACAAGCCTGCCCATCCCAACCCCCTACACCTCATCCCCCATCTGCCCTTGCCCTTCACCCATGCTGACTGACAGCTGCTTGCCTGGGGAGGAAGGCCCTGTCTAAAAAGACCATTTACATGGAGCTTGCCACTAGGCTTATCAGCCCATAGGGATTTATACCCTTCTCTCTGAGGCGCCCAGTCAGGCCAAGGATGGCACTCTCTCACAGGCATTACTCAGAATGATGACTGTCATTATCCTCTGTCGAGGGGATATGGCCTTACAGTGTGAGGGAGACCTGATGTATGGCCCCATAATCGACAGTGACAAACAAGCCATTATTGATATGCAGACTCTGCGTCTTCTTCTTCTTCTTCCTCTTCTTCTTCTTCTTCTTCACCGCCTTATACCTGAAGTAATGTCACAGCGATGTGGCTCGGTAAGCAGAAAATTCCACCAGTGACAGATGCACTTGATGGACCAGCTTGGCCCGGCTAGGATGAATTATGATTTTGAGTCAGATTGGTTTGAGATGTGGTAAGGTACTGTCAATACCGTCAAAACACGTTACAGTACATATGCATATATATCTGTATGTACTGTATCTGTCTTATGTGCACTAAAAAAGCGCATGGCGCCAGGATCGACCGTGACGCATTCTAGTATCCTCAAAGCACCTTTGTGCAGCAGTGAGGAGATCTGTCAGGACTAATGGAGAAATTCTTATTAAAGAATTGTGATTTGTTGAGAATATATTTTTACAAGAGGGGCTCGTCCATCATAAGTACGCAGCGAATTCCCCATTATTATGGCTAGAGTTATGTGCCGCCTTCACTGGTAACAGTGCGGCACCCAGACAGGTTCTATAAAGAAGACCTATGGCACAAAGACAGCATGATGTATAACAAGTCTACCTCTCATGATAAATTACTGTCCAGACTGTGCTTATTCGCCTAATATATAACACGCCACAGCAGGGCGATTTAAGTGTGCTGGAATCACTCAATCAAACAGTCTGACAGCCTGATGGAGGGAAATGGGCATCCAAGCAGAGGCGGAGAGAGAGAGAGAGAGAGAGAGAGAGAGAGAGAGAGAGAGAGAGAGAGAGAGAGAGAGAGAGAGAGAGAGAGAGAGAGAGAGAGAGAGAGAGAGAGAGAGAGAGAGAGAGCTGAAGGGAAGGGCAGAATCAGAATCAAGGGTAAACTTCAACGATACTGCAATTGAGAGTGAAGTAATTTCTCGGTATGAACTTCTGATTTGTTGGTGATAATGGTAAAATATATACTTCAGCTGCGAGGACCTCATTAGGAAGCTGTTTGGGTCTGGGTCTGGGTACTTTCTGTAGACCATGTTTCATCCTTTTTGTATGAACTGTTTTTAACCACTTGATATGTGCAATGGAGGTGAGGTAGAATAATAATATTCTTTAGATATGCCAATTCAAATCATGCTATCACATTTCTTGATTAACTGTATCCTAGTGGTATCGTCCAGCGGCATAAAATATTCAGCTTCTTATTCTATAGCGCTCCTTTATACAATCTGCTGCTGATACACTTTAGGTACGATCTCCGGTATACAGTTGGCTATACATGTGTGAAGGTGATTGACTCCCAAGCTTGTGAAAACCCTCAGATCTACAGTTAAGCTGGTGAATGTATTATCTTTTCAATTGCCAGGCTTTCACCCACTGGCTAACAAGAACATTTACCCTTCTTACACTTCAGTAGGCCTAATGATGAAATGGTAGGTCTTATACTGTATACACTATACAGTATATTAATGTGTAAATGTTTGTTACACTGTTTACTGTAAGTGACCTACATCAAAATCAATATCCAAATGGCACACAGTATATGAAAACAGCAAAGCAGTGCTTTGAACCTAATAATAGCCAACAAGTGTTAACTCCAATGTGAGAAATCCTCAAGCACGCTCTTTAACTGTACTACATTTCTCCTTGATGTACTCTTGATATCTTGATGCTCTTGACTCTCTGCCTATTTTCTATATTAATTTCAGATTCCCACTTTAAAATAACAACATGGTGCAAGTAGATGGTTTGTGTGACCCTAACCTTGAATAAACATCTGACAGCACAGAAACATCCTATACTGTAGGTCCTGAATTTCAAGAAGTGAAAGATGACTTTTGATGCCAACTTGTTTCTTTTTCTTCTTCCATCACCTGACCATCAGATGTTTGAGGGTGCCATGTCTGATATTTCAAATATAACCCTTGCCATCCAATCATGGGAGTTAGCAGCTAGGCTGCACTGACAAATCCGTATGTGGACCTGCGAACCAATATATCATCGGCCAAGTGCTTATGTGGGGACATCAGAGCGACCCGGTTGCCAACTGGCACCCGGTAGAGGTGGAACAGCTGCATTGCACGTGGCGCTCACCACCCTACACTCATGGAGGGAACCATGATGCACCACTACTTGCTCATTCTCTTCCTTCTATATCTCATCTGTCTCTCTCACTCCTTCACAAGCGAATACGGTATCTGACCAACACAGAGATGGTGAACAAAATAATGAAAAGAAGAGCTGCAACATAAACATGCAATTTGTAAAGCTTTAGCTGTTTTCACAATGTTAAACTGCTGCATTGTAGACTGTGTACAATATTTTCTACCAATCCAATCTGAACTCTAGCATAATGTAGTTTTCACTCTTATCCTAAACTCTCATAACCTAAAAGTATTTTTTCAACAAATATAATTTTACATATTTTGTTTATTTTTGCCGTTTTGAAAAGGTGTATTAAATCCAATTATTATTCATATAAATATATAGTCACATATTTTCTATGATCTTTTTCATGTGACCTAGGATACAGAATTCATCAAATGAGCATAGGTATGTCTGAATGTAACTATCTGAAAATATGGTGACATCCAGCTCCTAAAGGTGTGGTATGCCTCAGTGGATGTACCCAGCACTCACTGTGATGCAAAGTTTATGACTGCGTCTCTCACCACTCTCTGCCAGAATCATCCTCAGGTAACAGTCATACATACATACGTGATGACACATAGATAATAGTTCACTTGTGGGTTTTCTTGAGCACAACCCTTATGCTGAGCAAAAAAAACCTTCCAGAGTGAACCTTTAAAAAAAAAACAAAAAAAACATACATAACAAAAAATAACAAAGGACCCTCTGACTGCTCTCATGTTGAATGCTGGCTCTTGGCAGACTTTGACACAAGACTACATTGCCACCTTGTGGTTGAGCTTGCGAAAGAGCAGTAAAAATGAGAATATAAGATTTGGTCTGAGAAATAATAGTATTTGCATCACAAGATGAATCTCTGAAACGCTAATAAGGATGGAAATAATCAAAGATTGTTTTTGGGGGTAATTAGCACGATGCATGAAACCATAGTCCACAATGCACTGTACTGCCCAACAAATCCCTTTCCAGTGCAATATGAGTCGGGGTCTTTTCCACTAATGCTCAAGGGCGATGATCGGTTTCATGGCATCTATTTTAAAAGACTCCCCACCGAGCCCCTGTGCTGTGCCAGATGTCTCTGGAGGGGCATAGTGTACCCGAGGGCACACACTGGCCATCTGAGAGGACCAGCCTTCTCCTTACATAATCAATGTCTAAAGCACGATAAGTGTAGAAGTGCACAGTAGTTTTCATCTGTGAAAGTGTTTGTGGAGACGGATCGCTAACATATGATTTAGGTGGCAGCCTTGCTACAGTCTCTTTGGCTAACGCCATCACGGCCACGCTAGGTGTGCAGTGATAAGCTATTATCACTCTTGATATGGTATGTAGCTGTGTCAGTCTACTGTAAAGTCTGCAAGGAAATGTGAATATCTGTCTAGAATAACTCTGGTCATGGTACTGCATCTGGCACTGAACAGCTCCTATGAATGCCTGCTGAGGCTGTTCATTACCGGCTCATCTGAAGATTGTAGGATTTGTGACTTGTTGAATTGTCAGACATAGATGATCTATGCCAAATATTGCACACACACACAAAATGAAGAATGACTGTCATCCATGTTGGTTTTATCGTGTTTCATTGTATAAAAACCCATGTGCAAATGCTTGGTGTATGTGACCTGCATCAAAATCAATATCCAAATTAATATTTTAAAAGGCAGAGAACATCAGTATTTTAGCTCACAAATGTGCGATATAATATGGAATGAAAATTACATTTCATTACAAACTTTACATCAATGAGAATCTACATAATCAACTGAATTTCCTCAGAGTGTTTGAATATTTCTGAGAAATGTCAATTTACCTCAAAACGAATCACCTCAAAACAAATAGCACAGATCAGCCCAATTAACTCAGGATTCCTTTGTAAGTGTGGAAGCTCTCTGCTCAGAGGCAAACAAAATGTGGATTAGAAGTGAAAAGCTAAAGCCAACAATAAATAGTAATGAAATGGGGAACTACACTACTGGCAGGGGGGTAGAAGCCTACCGTCACATGGTAATCAAACATTTCAAACAAGCAATTTAGGGTTAGGTTTAGGGTCAAGGTTAGGGTTAAGGTTAGGTTAATGAAATGGGGAACTACACTACTGCCAGAGGGGTAGAAAGTGACTCTGACTATAGCCACCTTTACTATTTACTATTACTTTGTTCATAATCAATCAAACATCAGTATATTCTCCATATACATGATAACACGAAACCAGAATTTCCAAAAAACCTCCACATTTTGTTTTCAGGAAGAATCTGTTTCCGAGGAAAAATCTCAGTTTATGTGTAAATGACAGGCAGAAACTATAGGAAATATCTTGAAGGGAAAAGTTTGAAAAATACTTTTGTATGTGTAAAAGGGCCTATGACTCTATCCAGACATTCTCACTGGATGTCATGTTTGAGTTTGAGGGTGGCACCTGAACCTTCCCCATCTCACACGTAAACAACATATTGAAGGGAATATTGTATTACCATTGACTGTTAACACAACACAAATATGGAAAAGTAAACCCTAACCCACAAGGGAATCATTTTGTTCAATATTTGCTGAAGTAAATGGCGAAAATATGTGCTTTTAAGCAAATAATCAAATACACAACCAATAAACAAAAAACAAGTAAACAAAATACTGTCTTTCTAAAAAAAAATCCACCTGTCCAAGTGTGTGAGTTTCATGAAAATCCATCATGATAACCTCTTATGGAAATACAGTGTGTACCCTTTCATATTTTCTTCCTTTTGAAACTAAGACTGTAAAAGAGACCATGAAGAAACATTAGACATCTTTACTAATGTAACGTAATGTAATTTAATTTCATTAAATTGATAAAATGATTGATTATAAAATAAATAGATTGTCATTGCAATCAAATTGAAAGTAATTACATTAGCGCCCCAAATTAGTATTTGAGGAGTTTAGTTGCAAAACAACCTTTTAAACCTATTTAAAATGCATTATTCAAAGCAATGCAATGGAATGCAAAAATCAATCGATACAATACAATCAGTCAATACAAAAATGTCAATTTCCCAACATTCTACAAAATGGATGTACACCGTTTTGCAACAAAACTATTCATTTGCAAAGTAGTTTTGACACATTTTGCAACAATCTGCTGACACCATTATGTTACCATGCCATCTTATGTTTGCTCATGAGCATTGTAGAGGTGTATCATATTGTTCATCCACATTGACAGACAGCTTGATATAAAAAAAGAAAATCGTACGCATCATAGGCCTACATTGGGCAGTTGAAAAAAAATGTTATAATGTTATAAATGTGATTTATTCATTTTGACCATTTTGTTTTTTGCCACACCAAACAGCCCGATGCTGATAAACATGGGCACCGATCAGTGAACATGGCTACCACTCAGACCTCCTTCAGGCACTTTCTCAGCTGTCAGGCTGACACCTCATTTGAATACTCCTGGCTGTGAACACCGGGCTTTACAGGGCACGGAAATGGCTAGACTAATGTGGTCATTTGGCAAACTGAAAGAGCGCAGACACTTGTCGCCACACTAGTACATTTGTAGTCATAGTGACTCATAATGGATGGACTTTCAACTGACCATTAATCTACAAAACAAACAAACAAAACAGATGCTCTCTGTGTTGGCTATCAACATAGAATGGCTGATGTTTCACTAAAAACATAAGGAGTGCTCAAGGAGAGGGTAAAAAAAGAAACCTGAAACCTCTTGGGATGTTGAGGTTGAAAGTGGGCCCTGTAATTTTACGGTGCAAAACTTGGCTTATTTGATAATGCAGACTGGAAGTTGTAAAGCCTCCTGCCTACAGTAGGTGACCCACCGCAGGGGTGTGAGCAATGACACAAAATATGTGACAGAAAAAGGGACACGACGTCATCCCCAACAAATGGCAGGCCTGACCGGTGATGTCGTGACGGTGAACAGGAGCCTGTTTACCAGTGCGGGTGTCGGGTTGCTGATGGGTCAAACAGCCTGCCCGGACCCCATATCCATCACTATCGCTGCCGCATGCGGAGAGCCTGGTGACAAGGGGCTTCGAGCAATACTTCAGAAATGAAGTTCCCAGACAGTGCTGATGCTGTACACTTATCTGTTTATTTCAAATGGGCAACACTTTACTTGCCCTTTTGATATGACTCCGGTTTCTGTTTACGACATAGTCACGTAGTCCTTGAGCCGCGCACACGCACTGCATGATGTAGCCTACGTATCACTTCTCAGATGAGGGCACATTCTAGAAATCATTTTCAAAGGTTTAAACTCCCACGTGACGTTTTAGATGAAAGATGTAGAAGATGTAAACTTGTGTTTGCACAAAATCTTTTTTTTTAAATGCAAGCAGCTAAAATATAATGCTGTCCTAGGTAAAGCAATTTCAGGCACTACAGCAAAATGTTTATTCAAAAAGCTGTCCATTTCCAATGCAGCAAAGACCAGTATTAAGCTGTATTAATCACTTTTTCAAACTTCAGGAAGTTTGGAAGTGGTAGGGTGGTTCCGTACTGTTTTGTTGAGTTGTTAGGTTTAAAATAGAATGTTGTATTACAGTAGCCTATATGTGTCAAAATAAAGATCCATCATTACATACAAAATTGTAGAAACTTGAGTTTTCATGGGTGCTAATCTGCTGAATTGTTACCAGCTATTTCACGACCACCAGTCTTGTAATGCTGGACAGGTGTTCAAACAGGGCTAGATTAATTAAATGACCTATCAGCGTTAGCCAACATGAAATAGCTGAGAATGCATTCTGCTTCCAACATCCGGTCGCGTTTAAAAAAGCATTCCCTATCCATTTATTTTCTCAGTGTGTCAACAAGGAGTACTGACATCGTCTGGGTTTTGTCATCAAGTGGTATGTGTATTTCAAATTCCAGGATCTGCTATCATCAGCTCTCAATTACTGGCACACAGCTTAGGAGACATGGCTCACCTAATTATTGGAGTGTGTCCAATGGAAATAACCATGAGCAGGTAGTAGCAGCAAGTGCCCATCCATGTCATAGCAAACGGGGGCGGGTCCTTTTGTCATCATTGTCTTAAATGAACAACTACCTATTTTTTGCTGTAGTTTTACAGTATGACACAACACGAGGTAAAATGGGGTCATTTCCCAATCCTTCCCTGTCTCTCATTTGCTTCCTGTCACCATCTTCGACTTATCTGTCAAATAAAGGCATAAAAAGCCCCTAAAATTTAATTTAAAAAAATAGAATATTGCTTCGCAGATACACTTCTTTATGAATGATTTTTACAATGTTTCTTGCCAAGGGAGCATTTAGGCTACAGTTTTCCTGGCTTCTAGTGCAGTGTTTACAGCCATGATCCACTGGCAGCAGCAGTTTGATTCAAAGCCTCTTGCCAGGTCGCCAAGGACTATACTCTTTCTTTCGCCAGTGACTTTCACCTGTGCAATATTGACCTTTGGTGCATATCATGTAACCTTTCCATTGGATGATGCTCGGGTAAGAACGGTCTTTGTTCAAGTATATACTGTATTTCCATGTAACCGTATCACTCAAAAAGGTGGCAGGGGTTGGATGCACAATCAAATGCAGAAACCCATTATATATTTTGGGCAACAAGCCGTCCTATGGCAGACTGGGCAGCTGAACTGATGACTGTAAATATCACTCAGAATATGTCAGCTAATCTAGTAGCCACATCTTCACGCCCCTCTGTAAAAATGTGCTCGGTATCTTTTACTGTTCACACCAGCCTGGAATAACACGCACTAGCAGAGCTGCTAATTGATGCTGGAGACATGAAGATTTCGTGTTGTGTTTTTTTTGTTATTACCCGCGTCACAATTTCGCACTGTCCTCCTCTCACATTCTTCCCTGTCACCAGAGGGGTGCTTCCTCCAGCCCCATCCAAGCTGTGACGGTGACCACCCCCCGTGCTTGTTGACAATAGGCCAGACGTGGTGCCTGTGTCTGCTCACCAGGGGAGTATTCCAAGAACATAGTTAAGTGATAAACCTGGCTAAGTTAACCTGCATGGAGTCGTAAACCTGCTAATACTGTACATACCCCACTGTTGCCATTTAGTTAATAAAATAAGGACTCCGGGCTCTTATACTAGATGATTTACCACTACCACAAAGTTCACTTGGTTCACTATTGAACCAGCTTCATGGAATACCCCCCAGGGGAGACAGTGAGGTGGAGATTATGTTGGTTTATTTGTTTTATTTTTTTTGGCTTTGTTTTTCAAATTATTATGTCTTAAGAGTGAATGGTTATTCATATAAACAAAAGGGTTTGAGCGAGCATTCGTGTGTGTGTGCGTGTGTGCATGTGTGTGTGTGTGCGCGCACGCGTGTGTGTGTGTGTGTGTGTGTGTGTGTGTGTGTGTGTGTGTGTGTGTGTGTGTGTGTGTGTGTGTGTGTGTGTGTGTGTGTGTGTGTGTGTGTGTGTGTGTGCGTGCGCGCGCGTTTGTGTAAAACCAACAAGCATTGCAAGACTTCCTGCTGCTGTTTGACAACAAACATTATTTTGATTGTAACTGGACACACACATGTACCACTTGCTGTACTGTGATAATGGCCCTCATGTGCTGGCAGAAGGAGAAATGACCAGTGTCAGGGGTAGGGGTGAGGGGGCAGCATCATATTCAGTGTATGAGATATCCCTGGTGTCTCGCTCGCTTCCATTGGAAAACCGCGTTGATCCCATCCTGACAGACTGCCAAGTTGTGTCCCAACGATCTTTCACCTTTTCCCAATCTAATTATTTCCATATTAGCGAGGGATTGAGTGGCATCAAGTTGGAGATGTAGCCGGCAGATTTGCCCACTCCCCAAAGGTCAACTCAACATAGGGGTTGCATGTTTGCAGGATTCCGGCTAAAGAGTTGAGGGATTTACAGGCGACAGGTGGTTACTTTACGGGCACTCCCAAAGCTCTGGTGGCAGCAGACTTTATCACTCTGGTCTGAGAGAGAGGGAGAGGGAGAGGGAGAGGGGGAGACGGGGGGGGGAGAGCAGGGGAAGCGGGGGAAGAGAGAAGCAAAGGAGAAGTGAGGAGCTGAGGGAGAGAAATAGCAGGGAGGTTAAATTTCAGACAAGCAGACACTGAGGTGTGACCACGGAGGAGTGAAATCCAGAAGGAGGAGGCGGAGCTGGCGTATTAAAACACATTTACTGGATCTAAACAAATAGCATGTCTGCAGTACAAGCTCCATACTGATGTACTCCCCCCTTGAGGGAGCATGTAACAGATCAACCCCTTAGCTGTAAATAGAGACATCTCCGCTATCCCGGCCGCTCTCCTTCTAGCCCACACCACATGATGCCCAGAAAAATACCACCGGGGCCATTCCCCACGCCACCCACGTTCCCTTCCCTTCCCTCCCCTCCCCTCCCCTTCACTTCCCTCGTCCCACAGGCAGGCTTCCTCTGATGGCTCTCCCATATGGGGCTCTGAGGAATCCAGGCTCCGTCACGAATGGTGTACACGGGACTTAACATGAGCCCCGGAGGAGCTAATGCCGGAAAGCCGCCCCCTACGAAGCTGCCTTGCAGGCGTCACCTCACCTCACAGTGCTGGAGAAAGGGGGGGGAAACTGTTAAAACTGCCTTAAGTATGCATGTATTATCACATGGTAAAAGGTGCATTAAGTCTTGAGCAAATTAGAAGTGTGTTGTGTACAGTAGAACCCACCCCCTCAGGAGCGCAATAGACCAACTGCTCAACCCAAAGTAATCAAAGTAATACATACATATTTTAAACCGCAGATATATCAAAAAAGGAAAAAAAATGTTGACCTGTTTGTTGTCAGCAGCGTAAATGTTAAATAATGGTCTGTCAAAATGATGGAATACTAACATGAGTTGCAAAAATCAATTTTTCATGCAAGCCTAATTCAAGTCTGGTAAATTTCCCCAAACTGATGTCGGTTACCTAGAGATCAAAATTAAATATCTAATTTCATTACAAACACCAGTACATCAATATCTCAATCTATACTTTTTTTTAACATACAACAAGTAAGAATTCAAAACGATAACATGAGTGCTCTAACAACTGTGCTCAGTGCTGGACATCAAAGAGGCAGGCAGATGTTGAAGGTTAAGGCAGGCCCCGTGTGCAACCATAACACCACTCACGTCACGCTTTTAGCCTCAGACACATCAAAGAAAGCTTTCATAACAGACATGCCAACTCCCAGCCAAGATCTAAAGAGGCATGCCCAAATAGAACATCCCACATCCCAACAGTTGTCACTCCAACATGTTCAGCTTACTTCATTGCCCGAGAACATTTCAAGGCCTTTTCTTGTCTTCAAGGTTGTTAAAATGGTTAGTTAGTGGTTAATAATTAATCTTTTGGTAAGAGGACATGTTCAACTTTTGCCATGTTGTACCAATGTCTGTGCACCGAGGGTTTTAACAACCTCCTTGGCAAAAAATAGCCACTGATTTACGTCCTCCTGCCCTGGTCAAGTTCTTTCAAGCATAGCTGCTCTGACACAGCTGTAAATCAGAATTTTAGTGGTCATGGTGGGGGAGAAGGGGGCAGTGAAGGGATGACCTTGCATCAGTTCATAAAACTAAGGATGCTACTTGCCAAGCCCGGCACTTAACTGACCATATTAAACCTTTAAGTGTTTCTAAGTTTTTCTAGGGGCACGTGGAAAATGTCAAACATGTCAAATATCAATAAAACTGCTGAAGAGCAGGAGGCTCTCAGAGAAGATATTGATTAAATTGACTGCTTTGCTTATCACTTCATCTAGGCACATTGTAGGCACTTCCTGTAGGCACATTATTTATTTAGCTTTTTTGATAACAAACCATAACATTTAAAATTATATTTGAAGACGAAAAAAGTAAAGCATTGTTAAAATGTATTCTTTTATGCTGGGTTGTTCACAATTTGCATCTGATGTATTGGAATACACAGGCTAGCACTGCAGTGCATCCTCTTCCAGTACTTTGCCTTCACACGTGATGTGGATGATGTCCTCTTTGAAAAGCACACAGGGAATCATTAATTAAATAATGTATAGTGTGGAGACAAAATGAATACAGAGTATGCCCAGTCGCTGCCAAAAGAGGAGGGGTGTAAATTATAAGTGCAAGTCAGTGAAACAGATGTAGCCCTGTGATAACGCATCAAGTTGTGAGACTTAGCGGAAGCCTCTCATGAAAACAGACATGTCCTTATGGAAACCATGCAGGCAACTCTATGGACTGAAGCAAAGAGTTTTCCTACAAAGGACAATAACGGAATACACAAAACCAGCAAAAGGAAACTCCGAAACTGATATGAAGAAGAGACAGACAATTGGATTAACATGGATTTGGAATGCACCACAATGGTGTGTATGAGAAATTTGCATGTATATTGGATTTGAAACTTGACTCTTACTCTGGCAGCGAGGGCATCCATCGACTGGGTGAGACCATAGTCAGAAGAATTTCTAACACCAGCTGACTGCATTTGCAAACATAGCAGCTCATAATGAAGATCAGAGGTGGATCATTTGTGATCATTACAGTTAAACTTTAAGGCACATCCACATCACATGATTAAGGTGGATCTTGAACAGAGAATTTGCTACCAACAATAAATGCATCAGTAATGGTAGTGAATGCCTAAAGAGTACAATTAGCTCACTTACAGTTTGTGGCTTGGAAAATGCATCACAGTGTCATGTTTATTGTGTTTAACAGACTGTACTGGAATGTCTATTGTCTTACCATTCATTAACTGTCAAAGGTTCTTAAACAGTGTTTGATACAATGTAGTAATCTGTATCTATTTATGTATTGCCTCCCTCCAAGTCATAGCGCAAAGTCAGATTTGCAGAATTAACTCCAGAATCCTTGCTGCCTTTGTCGTAACTGTAAAAAGATGGCTGCAAAAATGGCTGAGAGAACATAATTTACATTGCAAGAGAGGGGAAAGAGAATTCTCCTACATACTGTACATTCTTCCATCATATTACATGTTGGGCCCTGCATAAAACGGATCAAAACTTGTACTCTATCCCAACACTTTAATTGTAATTGGTCGTTTTTTGTTTTGATTGGTTGCTTGTTCGGATCTTATCAATATGCATCTCCTGACTAGAGATATGAAATATCTTTCTTATCTGTGGTGTGCTTTGCAACTTTACATAGGCAAATTGTGTAATAATGTCGACCCTGAACTTTGTTTCAAGAAACAGATCAACTCAAGTCATTAAAAACAGTAACCACCAAATCACCAAATCACCAAATCTTTCTGCGCCTGTTGAAAAAGTTCAAAGTTTCCACACCCATCCTAAAAGCCTTTTACTCCTCAGCAGTGGAGAGCATCCTAACAGGGTCCATCATCACCTGGTACGGAAACGCCACAGTGCGTGAACAGAAAGAACTACAAAGGATAGTGCGCTCTGCTCAACCTCTGCCTGCCGTGAAAGACATATACACAAAGAGAGTGCTATCTAGGGCCCATAACATTCTCAAAGACCAGTCACACCCAGGATATGGACTATTTAAAAAACTGAGATCTGGAAGGCGACTGTGCTGTCACAGAGCTAGAACTGAAAGACTAAGAAAGAGCTTTTTTCCTCATGCCATTTGCTTACTGAATTCCTCCTAATTACTTTGATTGAACACACACACACACACACACACACACACACACACACACACACACACACACACACACACACACACACACACACACACACACACACACACACACACACACACACACACACACACACGCACACACACACACCTTTCATTTTTATTTTTATTTTATTTCTTCTTCACCCTTCTTCTGCACACTTGTTTTGCAACGGCCATGCATTTCATTACAAGTGACACGAAAGTGTCTCTATGTACATGACAAATAAATATCCTTGAATCCTTGAATCAGAATCGTCGCCTGCATCAAACCCTCTAAAACTTTTCAGGATTTAGAAACCATTATACATGCATTTGTAACATCCCGCCTCGACTACTGTAATGCCATATACTTCGGCCTCCCCCAGTCCCAGATAGCACGCTTACAGCTGGTTCAGCATGCAGCCGCTAGACTTTTAACTGGTTCTAGGAAGCATGATCACATCACTCCAGTCCTTTCCTACCTACATTGGCTCCCTGTACATTTTAGAATCAAATTCAAAATGCTTCTTTTAGTTTTTAAGTCCTTACATGGTCAGGCCCCCTCCTATATTTCTGACATGCTGCGCCTCCACTCTATACCTAGGTCCTTGAGATCCGTAAACCAAGGCTTCCTCCATACTCCCCGGTCCCACCTTGTAAATAAAGGTGACCACGCCTTCGCAGTGGCTGCCCCACGACTTTGGAATGATCTGCCTCTCGACGTTAGACTTGCTCCCTCTGTCACTACTTTTAAATCTAGGCTAAAAACATACTTTTATACCTTAGCCTTTTACTCTTATTGTAGCTTGTTTCCTTATGCCACTGCTTTTAACACATTGTATGTACCTTATTTGCTTTCTAAACACCCTTTTAATTATATCATTTTATTTTATGCTTCATCTTCTTTATCAGTGCTGCAACTGTACACTGGACCTAGTCTTGTTCATTATTTACATTTTGTTAGTAATGTGCTTTGCTGCCTTTATTTTTTTTATTATTATTCTAGCCAGTCAATGTTTTACCAGTGTTGCAACTGTACACTGGGCCTAGAAGTTTTGTCTATTATCTATTTATGTATTATTTTTCAGTAATGTGCTTTGTTTATTTATCTGTTTGATTTCTCTCTAGCCAGTCACTGTACAGTTACCTGACTCTTGCCATCTGATATGCATGGGAATGCCCCCGCGTGACGTAGCCGAACGCAGCCAGATGATGTAAACCAGGTTAACTGTACAGCACTTTGGTCAGTTTTGTACTGTTTTTAAATGTGATTTATAAATAAAATTTACTTACTTATTTACTTCTGCATTTCAATATTTGTCAAATTTCAACACAAAAGTATTGCATTTATTCTCAATACTTATTGTGTGGGTTCCTTTAGCTGTAACCATACAGGCTTCCAGATATCCAACTTAAGCACTGTGTTTAAGCGCTTACACTAGGCTACGTACAGAGCCGTGCATATATTTTAAAATGTATTTATTTTTATTTACTTTTTTGCACATTTGGCACACTTAACATTTTCAGATCACCACACAAATGTAAACAGTAAACAAGAATGAACCAAGCAAACATAAAATACAGTTTCTCAGTGATTTATTTAATTTGTTGAGGGAATAATGCCATAAAACCTGCATGAGCCTGTGTGAAAAGCAATTGCCCCCTGAACCTTATAACTTGTTGCACCACCCCCAGCAGTAACAATTTTAGTCAAGTGTTTACAAGAACTGACAAGCAGTCTTGCACATCGCTGTGGATGATTTTTTGTCAACTGTTCTTTGCATAATTGTTTTAAAATCAGCTACAGTGGATGGATCCCATGCATGAACACAAATGAATGGCTACAAATGGATGGCTGGACATTATCCTTCAGGATTTGTTTGTAAAGAGTCAAATTCATGCTTTCTTCAATCATAGCTGGTCATCCATGTCCCAAGACAGCAAAACAGCCCCAAAGTATGAAACTCCCACCACTATGTTTCACTGTTAACATGGTGTTCTTTTTTTATCAGACGCAGTGTTCATTTCACACCAGATGTTAAAGGAGGCTCTCCTTTCAAAAAGTTCAACTTTTGTTACATCTGTCCACCGAATATTTTCTCAGAAGCTTTGTATGCATTGTCAAAATGTTTTAGCAAATTTGAGACAAGCCTTGATACTCTCCTTGTCAGAGGTGGCTTTGGCCTTGGAACTCTGACATGCATGCAATGTTTGCCTAGTCTCTTTCTTATGGTTGAGTCATGAACTCTTACATTTTACGCTGTAATTACTTTTTCACACAGGCTCATGCAGTTTGGATGGCATTATTCTCTTAACAAATGAAATAATCACTGAAACACTGCATTTTATGTTTGCTTGGGTCATCCTTGTTTAATGTTTACATTTGTTTGGTGATCTGAAAATGTTAAGTGTGCCAAATGTGCAAAAAAGTGAAAAATCAGGGGGCAAAAACATATGCACGGCACTGTATAGTGTGTACTGTCAGGGAACACTGACGTTTTGCTCTTACTGGAAGGGACCGCCACTGACTGCCATTTTTTATCAATTCAAAGCTGTCTGAATGTCAACCCTCTTCGGCTACATAAACAACATGCCAGCCATTGAGTGTAGTGGCCATCGTTCTCCACTGCATTTTAGGCGTTAATAGTGTAGGGTAAAATTAAGGGACTTTCAGCGTATTGAATCGTATTGTATCGTAGTGTATTTTCAGCATGAGCGCTCTGCATTGAAACATTTGTGCTCAAAGTGCGAACGTGTGCTGATTGAGTGCGATGGATTGACAGTGATGGATTATATCTGCACCCTCTCCGAGGCCCATATTTAAGGCCTCATTCATGAGACTTTGTAGCTAAAATTATGCTGGTACCACAAACAGCTGGGATTGTTGAAATGATTCAAGTACCTTGTTGCTGTAGATGCTTGTGGACTGCAAAGTTCTCAAGTCTTTTAATATTTGACCTTTGTTAGCCTACCCTCTCTATAACAATGAAATTAATATGTCCGTTTTCTTTATTAGCAAATTCATAGCTGAAGGTTGTGGGTGGAACCAAATTACAACCAAGCGTTACAACTGCTTAATTGCATGTAATAGGCCAGTGTAACTGTGTCGTAAGCCCTGCTTAACGACTCACAAAAAGGATTCAGAACAGGGGACAAAACTTGATTGAGTTGTGATGAAGGACAGGACAGATTTCACATACTGTAGGACTATCTTAGACCGTGGGCCAGAAATCCTAAATTCGCTGAGAGTAGCGAGTGACAAATTCATTTTTGTTGATATGAACCCCTAAGAACGCATTCATCAATATAAAAACCTTTATTGTGGCATTCTAATGAGGTTTCTATACTATACTCTGAGTCATGGCATAGGCTGTTAAATGTTATATTTATTGTATCAGGCCTAATGAATAAATCATGAATAAAATGATTGAAAAGTCTAATAGCTTGCCCTAGGAGTAGGGCAAACATCTGAAATACAAGTCACTTTTTCCCCTTTCCCCATGCTTCCATGACCTGGGAAGATTTTTCACAACACCCCTACATCTCCTGCTTTTGAAAGCACCTTGTGAAATGCTATGACCCCCCCCGCACACACACACACACATACACACACACAAAAAAAAACAAAAAAAAAGAAACCCAAGAAGACAGAGTGGACGTGACAAATGTTTGCCAGCATCTTAAACACACATTTACAGAATTTATGGTGCAATGGTTTATCTACAGCTTGTCATCTCCAACACAGCTCTAAAAGCCCCCGACTGTTCTCCTCTTTTGTCTCCTTGGGCGCTCATATCAATCTTACATAGTGTCTTGACAAAGGCTATAAATCTCTCTACATATCTCATTTGCCATTTTAGCAGTATGCCCTCCACCACTTCACAGGGCTTCTCTCTCTGTCTTCCCTCTATTCTAGTCCTTTGTTTCCAACCCTACCTGATGCTTTGAAACAATATTCATTGATGAAATTCTTAAGGCTTCTTTCAATTCTACACTGTGCATGTGTGTGTGTGCACGCGCCAAAGTGCGTGACTGATTGAGTGTGAGTGATTGAATGTGAGAGTGTGTGCGTGCGTGCGTGCATGCATGCTTGCGCAAAAGTGCATCAGTGTGTGTGTGTGTGTGTGTGTGTGTGTGTGTGTGTGTGTGTGTGTGTGTGTGTGTGTGTGTGTGTGTGTGTGTGTGTGTGTGCCCATTAGTCTTTCAAGTCTGCCAACAACAAAAACAGAAACAGAGACAAAGTTGTATGTTTCTTTAGAACATCAAAGGGCACTAGTCCTGATACTTTCACTTTGTAAAAATTGTTATGAAGGCTACTTAAGGCTCTATAGTACACAGCAAGGCCATGTGTATGACTGATTGATGTGTAAGAGAACACCTGGCCTCGTGACATGTTGCCATGCATACCTCAGGAGGGATTAGTTATTTTTTCACACCATATTTACAATGACAGCTCAAGGTCAACCGTCACATGGTGAAGAAACACTTGTTAAAACCCCAAAATATCCCCAAGCACAATTTAACAGATGCAGTGATGCAACCACAGTCCAGCAACTACTAACACAAAATCTTGCAATCATGTCGCAATGCAGTCTTTGGAAGAGTTCAGACATTTCACTGCTAATTGTAGCCTACATTGGAATGATCATGTATGTTCAAATACATTAACTCAAACTTGAATGTGTGTTTTATTACGCCTTTGCAATCATTTCTTATAGATGGTCTTCATCTATGAAGAAGAATACAATGTATTGCAGAGGGGGGGAGGGGGCAACCACCATTCCGACACACTACCATTCCAACATTGACGTTCCAACATTGTCGGAATGGCGGCATCATTTTTTCCCATGAAACGTCCCGCCATTCCGACACCCGGTTTGGAGCACAATTTACGCAGATTTCAGCACCAGATGCGTGGAGAGCTCCGCAGGTGTATGCTCGCTCCCCTAAAAGCAACTTGGTCTCGGTATGGCGGTAGGAAAAAGTGAGCATGATTTACCATATTTCAGCACCACATGCATGGACAGCTCCGGAAATGCCGAAGGTGTATGCTCGCTCCCCTAAAAGCAACTTGTTCTCGGTATGGCGATATGAAAAAGTGTCGGAATGGCGGTATGTCTGAATGACTGTGTTTGTCGGAATGGCCGTATGTCTGAATGGCGGTATGTAACCTTGCAGAGGATGTAGCATCTCACCATAGGACCACTAGAACTGTAGCCATGGTTTCACAGGGTGTTTGGGTGGAGCCTGCTCCAACCTGTATGACCTTTCACAGGGTTTCTTTTCACCTAAAGCCGGGCTTACACTGTGCGACTTTTTGCCCGATTTTGCCATGATTTGTCAATCGCACAACTTTTTGAGAGTCAGGCCGATTTCTTGCTTAATCGCAGGTCAATCATGAGTCTCACATCGTGTAGTGTACATGGGGTAACGGCAAGCGATTTCACCTCATGATCGTGGAATCGTAGGGTCGCAAGAAAACCCTTTGCACCGTTTGAAATCTTGGTCGTCCCTTGTGAGTAAATCGCACAGTCTTCATGACTGCATTTCAGACAAAATATGTTCTAACACCTGTGAGTCCTTGGCAGTACATTACAAAATCTTTCTGTCACTTGGATTCTACAGAGCCTCTACTTTCAAATGGTAACCAGCCACTTCATGATAGGTCAAAGTATGCAGACACAGGAACCATTTAAGTAGACTTTGTGCAAAGCCTTAAAAAATATCCCGAAGCGAGGGTTCCATCCGGCCCGGATGTAAAAAAAATGAAATAAATAAATAAATAAAATATATATATATATATATATATATATATATATATATATATATATATATATTTTTTACTTTTTTTTTTTTTTTAGATGAAATAACCGAAATGCGCAATTACGGCCCTCGGGGCAAAATCGAGACCTGCATGACATTAACCCAATGGTCCCTCTGTTACACTGTATATATGTAGTAAAGTGCACATCACACTTCTATTATAAATAGTGAATTTGTACTGTAACAGGCATTTGATAAAGCTAATATATTATAGACCTCATATATAGAGATAAAATGTTAATACTTCTTATTCGTATTGTATTGGTATTGGTTGTAAGTAAATAATAAATATAATTGGATTTGTATTGGTTCCTATTAAGCTCAAACTGGAAACGGGATGTTAGAATGCGTGAAAATGCAGGAAATTACATATAAGAAATACAAATTTTTCTGGGGGAAAACCCCCAGAACCCCTGCCAAAATGAACTGTCCCATATTTAATTAATTGACGGTTGGCAATGAATGAATGAAGTCAAGGAAATTTTGCATAGGATTATCAGTATTGCATTGCTTTCTACATATTCAACACACTTAAAACGTGATATTACTGAACACTAATCCTCTGCTTTACGTTTTTTTTTTTTTGCGATGATGTTACTAATGTGGCCCGCTTGAGGTCCACATGGGTTGTATGCGGCCCCCGGACCAAAATGAGTTTGACACCCCTGCTTAAGAGGTTAAGGCTAACCAGTCCCTAACGTCACATGAAAAGGAATAAGGTAATGCATCTTTAGGAATGTTTTGAATGTACTTTTAGGGACACCTTCATCATACATAAGCTATATGGCTTAAATACATTGCATTGGCACTATTTGACAAATCTATACCTATCCATGGCACAGCCAAAAAAGGTATTAAAATGTTTAAAATGTTACCGTTTAAATTCTTCAGAGCTTGGAGTATTATACACAATACATTTTGCCCAGGGAAGTCCCTGTATTGTGTAGTATGATACCCCAATGAAGACACTACATTGAAATGCGTAGGCGAAATTTAATAAAGGCTTTTTAACTTTAAGGAGTGCATTAGTGCCAAGTTGAAATTCTTGAGACTTTTTCCCCATTTATTTGTTTACAGAAACATTTCAAAGATGCAAAGGGTTTCTATGTGGAAAACCGAAAACAGAAAGAGTGTTTTCTTTGTCATTTCCTTTTGTTATTTATTTTTATACATGTGGCCCTGACAGAGGTTAGGTTGAGGCTATGGATTGGGTGACAATGCAAAAGAGGTGTAGAAGAAACCTTCTGACCTACCCGAGGGTAGACACCATCATCACTCAACACCCACCGGTCCCCTGCCTGCATACATATTCAAATGCCCCTTCCCAAGGATCCTCCATCCCAAGACTAACAAGAGAGGACTTCTTTTGGCAAGCGGCTGAGTGCAGGGTGCTGAGGGTAGCTTGCCACAGAAGCATATGTTGCTCTTGCTCCCAAAGGATTTATTACCTTGCACGACTTCGAGGGGCACCACTCAAATATCAGGGTGGCAAGGAGTGCTGCTTGTGAGGAGCTGAAATTGTCTACGCCGAAGACTGTGACCAGGTAGGTTGGTCTTGTCTCCTCTCTGGGTGATCAGCACACAAAAGTAGAGAAGAATGGGGTGTCTACCTTTATTGAGTGCCAGCATCCCATCCTGAAACTGAAGAAACTGTAAGAAGCTAATGTGTATGATGAGCTACATGGGACAAGAACTATATTGTTGTATGTGGTACGATAAGGGCTGCTTAATCCGTGAAGATGTAAAAGTTATTTATGTATATACATGTATTTTTGTTTTAATCTTTTTCACCAAGACCTACAGTTGCATCATTGTTCTGTTTGACACCATATCAACAGTTGATCGTTTACAATGCCCATTCTGGATGCAGTGAGAACACCAGGTTATAAAATGTTATGACGTTGTAGTTTACAGTATAGACGTGTTTTATGTGTGCTAATCTAATTTTGGCCTCCCATCATTCAGAACCCTATAAAAGTTGTTCGGTCCATGCATGGTATACAGTATTCGCTATAGGACAGATTCTGTTACAGCGATGCATGGCAAGCTAGCTCGGTGTCCTCGCATAAAATCATTTAGTTAGACATGCAGGTCTGCGGTCTCAATTTCAGCAACTGGAATCTGCAAAGCAGGGTGGGTAGTGCAGGCTGGGTAGTCAGGTGGTGTGAAGTCAGTGCAGCGAGGCTGCAGGGTGGTGTCTAACTATAGATGAGGGTGCAAGATCAAAATGTGCCCTGAGATTCCTGCATGGGTGGGGACATTGCCATAAAGAGGAATTTTCATCGTGGACTGTATGCATATATATATAGAGAAAAAAAAACACATTTCGGTTGGTTAAAAAATCCTGTAAAACCTGTCTTACAATTTACCAATGTTTTACAAAATGATTAATGTGCTGGTGGTACAATTATCCACCAGCACATTTGACAGTTGTAGCTATTACACCTGCTCAAAGTACAGATAATACCAGCACCTAAGCTGCTGTGTCGGTCTGTCAATTTAAGACATTAGATAATATACCATTAAAGCTGTACACTTGGTCATTTACCACCTGGGTGTCTTTCCTGTCATGACCCGCCAATTTTGTAAGGGTTAAAGCGACTTAAATCTCACTCAGAGCGAGACACGGTACCCTGGCGAGTATACCAAACGTCTTAAGTGTTGGCTTGGATGATATTTGAGAACTGTTGAGAGGTTCTCCATGGATACCATTTCAGCTGTGAAGGAATTTCAGTTCCCTGTAATCCTTCAAACTATCCATGCGAAGCCTGTCCTGACCGAAGTGAGCGTGCCTTTCAGTGTCTTTCTCACTGGAAAGCAAAGTGGACTGCACTTGTGTGATGATCCAAGGAAAGACACCACTGTTGCATAAATTAAGCACTGACAGGCTTCTGATTCATTTGGCAGCTGTTTCTTCACCTAGAACAAATGGCTACACTAGTACGCCTTGCTAACTGGAAACTACTGCTAGCTTTTCAGGATTTCGACATCACAAGCTGATAACAATAAAGAGCAGTCAATATTAGAATGTATTACATTTCCATGGCACTTTCCCAATGCTTCTCTAATACACAACATAGGCCTAGGTAATTTTGCCCAAACACACACCTGTAGCAGATTCTATTTTGTCTTTTGACTATTTTGATTGCACTGTTTGCACTCGTTATTTTGTGTTTTATTTTGATGATTTTGAGCGAGACTAGCTCTGCTAATGACAATGTTCATTTGAAATTCATTATATAATGAGCAAATTTGTTCTTCATAATTAGTTCAGTTCCAGGACGTGTTTTAATGTAATGCACATTCACTACCTTTACAGGTCATAAAAAATTACACAGACCCGTATGACCAAATTTGCAATCTCAAGTTAGTCAAGTGTTTCAACTGCAGGCGATATGTGTCCTGATTACTGTATAATTTTACATCAATCATACATTTAGAAACATCACATTCACTCAAGAATGTGTCATTGTAGTGTGAACATGCAAAATATTAATTAATATTGCAGAACCCAACTATATCATAACAACATTGCTGTCATAGGTAATAGATGAATACTTGGTCATTACCATTTTGGTAAAAGCAATCTTGGTAAAACTTTATTTTAGGGATACATCTATTAGCACTAATACATACAATGTTCCTGCATAAGTAACTTGTAAGGCATGTGCAAAGCAAAATCAAACATTTGTTAAGCATGTATTCGCAAATGTCTTGTTCATGCACAATAAGGGATTTATTACCAATTTAACCTTAGTAAGGACCTAGTAGGCCTTAACATTTGCTTAGTACATGCCTTACAAGTTACTTATGCAGGCATTAACATTGTATGTATTAGTGCTAATAGATGTATCCCTAAAATAAAGTGTTACCGCAATCTTATAATAGTGGTCATCATGAGAGCCTCTGTCTTGACATATCATAATACCAATGATGACAACCTTCATGATCAGACGGCAGCAGAGTCATTTCTGTGTCAGACTTCACACCTTATGGCTTAGCTGCTTGGTGTACTGCAGCAAAGTTACACATTACTTCTGTCACCAGCTAGCGCTGATGCCCAGCATACTGTTGATTTGTAATTAGGTATGGACCTTGTATCACATGTCTCACTATGAAAAAAGTGTTTCCTTTTAAGCAGCAGTACTTCTTATGTGAAGGCTAGAGGTTAGAGTAGCTGTGTACAACAGTCCAAAACCACTGCCAACTAATAACAGCATTAGGGGAGTCCATGTGGATAAAAAAACAAAACAAAGCCCCCACCCCCACTAAACGCCCCTGAAAGGGGTGGAGGGTTTCATGTAACGGTGACATTTTTTTCCTGGCTGAGTGACCGCCCAGTACCCCTACCTCCCCCCTCTGTCGTACGTCTCCAATGTCAATCTGTTTGGCTGTGAACTTGTGTGGGGGCATAGCTTGTTTTTTTAAACGCCAGTCAGAACTTCAGAAGTCAAGACACTACATAGGCAAGGGTAAGAGGTCCAGGAGAAGTATGTTGATCTCACATATGGAATTGACTACAAGCAAATTCAACAGCTTTGGCAGATGACTATATGGAAGACATTGCACAACATGATGAAAATCACAATAATAAGCTGCTAATTACATTACATTACATCACATAACATTATTTGTACCCAAAGCGACTTACAGGTACAAGGTGCAGGGTATTGGTCACAGACCCTGGAGCAATGTGGGGTAAGGGTGGGATTTGAACCTGCAGCCCTCTGATGTAAAGGCCAGCGCTCTAACCATTGAGCCATGGCTGCCCATTGAGCCATGGCGCCCATACAATGGCTTCCCATAATATATGTTTATTTCCATGGCATTTTGCCTACACTTCTCTAATACACATGCAATTCGCAATACACATGCACATGCACTAGTTATGCAATAAACATCTGTAGCAGGTTGTAGTTTGGCATTGGATGATTCTGTGTCCATAACTGGAAAGACTATTCCATTTTTACGTAGAGGATTGGCTACAAGCAAATGTAACCTCACATATATTATATTTGGCAGATGATTAACATCAGAAGACAACACTCAAAATGAAGACCTTCAGGACAACCTTCATAAAGCATGCTTCCAATATGTGACTGGATTTCAATCCCAAAGACAAATCTTTGGGGGTGATTTTCTTTTTTATAGAATATAAACCTTCACGTCTTGAAGAAGCTACTCACTTCTTCAGAATTGATTTATTTGAAAGCTAACATTTTGTCTTTAAAAGGGCTAACCATTGTGACATTTATGGGCAAGATTTCAGAACTGATTTCTCCATTTTCTACTGTAGGAAGTAGAAAGATCATTTTAAGAACTTGTTCAAAATGCCACAGATTTGTCAGATGCCTATTACCAGATGCTCATGTTTTAAGATATTCTTATAAAGCTTAGAAGCTGTACTCCCATGATCTATGATCAGATCAATATGCCCCTAGGCCTAGGCTACTTGCCTTTTTTCATGTGACTGGTCACATGCATGTGCATTATTATTCTCTCGTTCACTCAAATGATCCACAATAAAGTGTAAATGGCAGGATTTTACAGACGGCTTGATATCAATTTAGGTATACAAAAGTTAAACACTAAATTCAATTCGATTCGATTCGATTCGATTTGATTCTACAATGCATTGCAATGCATTACATTTCTACTGAAAGCAAAGCAAATGTTTCATCAGTCATGATGAGGCAATACAAGTAGTCAGATACTGAGCAACATTTTATTGGCTGTTTTCTGTATCAGTCTTGCAGTTTTCAATGTTTTGAAGTGCTTTTATTTGATTTAACATTCATTTGCTCCCGAAATATCCACAGAAGTAATTGAAAGTTAAAAAAATTGCCGCATCGATTATGGAACTTGCTGCATTGAATCGAATTGTCCATGCCTCGCATTGCATTGCATTGCCGAATCGATTATTGTTGACACCACTAATGCCTATGACAAAAGATACATTTAATTTTACATTTTACACTTAATTTTAAAAAGCTATGAATTTCTAAATAAACGCAGGTTAAACACCATGAATGAAGTGAGCACTGTGACACATACCACAATTGCATAAACACTGTAACTTGATGCAGATAAGAGATATAGGTGTGTGTATCTGTATGTTATATTTGCAGAATTTTGTGGAAGTATATCGAAAAGAAGGAGCCATTATTTACTCACAGTTAACCAAGCGTTCATCTCGAAGATAGATAATATGCCTATTACAAACTCTAGGTTAATCTATAGATAAGGTGCAAAACAACTCCTCCTCTTTTAACTGTATCCAATGAACAGTCTTCTAACTGAATAAAATGAGAGTGAGGTCAGAGTTTTATAGTGAAATGTTACTAACAAGTATTTTATGAGACATGTGATCCAAACCACAGCAAGTAGATTAAGTTATACAGCACAGAGGACATGCTTGCCCTGAACTACTATGGTCATAGGCTTTGGAGTCTTGCGTTTACAATCTGTTTAAAATTAACCTCCAGTTAAAAAGGAAGGTACGGCCCATTTTACAATCTCACAGTAGCTAGGTGTCAAATATCCACACTGAAAGGATGGATGAGAAGCTAAGCAGGCTACTGATGGATGGATGGATGGATGGATGGATGGATGGATGGATGGATGGATGGATGGATGGATGGATGGATGGATGGACGGGTGGATGGGTGGATGGGTGGATGGATGGATGGATAGCTAAATATATTGATGAGTAGATGGAGTCATTTCTTCATACTGTAAGTGTTTCCTCTAGGATGTCTTTGAAGGTACAGGAAGCATGAATAAATGGAATGAGTGAATGTATAAATGTAATCGAATACATAATATTCTGAAGGTGCGGAGATGAAATTTAAGCTGCAGTGGTTCGCCACATCAAAATACGCGTACCTAGCAGAAACCCTGTTGATAAATGGATGAGAGATGGATGGAGGTGTAAAAAGAATGAATGACACATAAACAAATATGAGGATGGAATATTTGGGTGATTAGTCGATAGGACTGATGGAGCAACAGAGAGCTGGATGGCTGGATGGATATACTGACATTGTTGGGTCTGCTCCCAACAAATTTGCACTATGCACTGTATTGCTTAGCCTACGTTTCAGTCAACGGAACCAGGCAACTATATAAAGCTGCAAACAAATACTGCAGATGAGCGAAGAGCGTGAGCGCTTTCCTTGTGTAATGAATATGGTGCAAAAGTCAAATTATGCTATATCATGCATGCTATACATCACCAACCACAGCTGTATGTGTGTGTGTGTGTGTGTGTGTGTGTGTGTGTGTGTGTGTGTGTGTGTGTGTGTGTGTGTGTGTGTGTGTGTGTGTGTGTGTGTGTGTGTGTGTGTGTGTGTGTGTGTGTGGGTGTGTGTGTGTGTGTGTGTGTGTGTGTGTGTGTGTGTGTGTGTACTACATCAATCTACCTTCGTGGGGCCACTGCTATTGGAGCACACCCACATGCTGGGGCCCTCGGTCCATGTGGGCTCCAAATCTTGGACCCCACATGTTTTGACCCCTTTTCCTGGGAAAGTTTTGTTGTTACAGGCAAAAGTAAACGCGTAAAAACATTTCCTCACTGACAGGTTAGGGTTAGGGATTGTATTGGTTTGGGCACAGTTTAGCGTTCTGTAGCTATCGTTAGGGTTAATATGAATGGAAGGGCTGTGTGTGTGTGTGTGTGTGTGTGTGTGTGTGTGTGTGTGTGTGTGTGTGTGTGTGTGTGTGTGTGTGTGTGTGTGTGTGTGTGTGTGTGTGTGTGTGTGTGTGTGTGTGTGTGTTGTGCGTGTGCGTGTGCGTGTGCGTGTGTGAGTGAGTGAGTGTGTGAGAGAGAGAGAGAGAGAGAGAGGGGGAGAGAGAGAGAGAGAGAGAGAGAGAGAGAGAGAGAGAGAGAGAGACTGCCTATCACTGAATGTATGTAAGAGTGACATACATATCATGTGTAATGATAATGTCTTGTGTATTGTGTGTTTCTGTATGTATGCTACTGGCCACTTTAATTTACCTTACTATTAATAAATGATACTTTACTGTACTCTATACATCATTAAGTGCTATAGATCATGTCCATATCGCAGTTTCATTAATGTCAGTTGTACTGTAGTAGAAATGCTACATTGCTACTTTGTTCACCACAGATAATGAAAGGATTTTGTCTATTCTGTCCACAGATCTGTTTGCAATTGGTGAAGCAAATCTCCCTCCAAAATGAAGATAAAGAAATCCAAAGTGACGGACCAGTCTGCCTCAGGGCAGCAAGGTACAGTAAGAAACCAGTCATATCAAATCAAATCAGGTCAAATCAACCTCATGTAGTTCCAACAATGATAAACATGAAACAAAAATGTAACTAGCCGCTAATTTGTCAAATGGGCTAAACATATTAATTTCCCGATTAATATTTTATCACCATCAAATTGGCTACTATACTATATATGAACAAGACTCTACAATGACAGATGTTACACAGATTAAAGTGATCGTTTATTTTAACCTACACATAAATCTAACAATGCCACAAGATGTCTTCCTTCTTACAGTAAAATATTGCCATGGATACTGACTGGAGACCAACACCGAGCTGCAAGAAAATAACAGCTACAAATATCAACTGAACAATTTGCTGTTGTAAGGTGGATGGATGGTGGGGGTTTATAAAAGAATAACATGGCTAACTAACTGAACCTGAATTTCACTTGACAATCAGGAGTCATGTCTACAATGGTTCATCATAGTTGCAACACATCAGAGTCTTGAAAGCAAATCAGTGACCACTGATATACTGCTGGGTCAAAGTGCACAGGCTTCGTTTGGAGAACTCCATGTGGATTTTAAAGCACCAGGAATCGACGAGATACAGCATCCTTTTTGTGGTCAGAGCACATTGAACTACCCAGGCTCCGCCCTCGCAGTGACGCAACACCTTTGGCTCAGCTACGCTCGCTCAAAAAAAAGAGCTTGTTCATGAACATTCGGCAAAGGTTCCCTCCACAGTGGGAAACTCCATCCACTTTGTCGGGAACTAATCAACTTTGAGCATTTCCAACCGTCCTGAGTAGAGGCGTATTCAAGGCAGTGACGTTGTTCAAGCAGAGACATTCTATTGGGACTAAGAAATGTTTGTTTTAATTTTGGCTCAGCCTGTTCTACCCTCGACCAGTAGCAAACCAAGGGAGGTGGGTCTTTTATACAGATGGATCAACCATGCCATATAAGAATTTTCGTTGTTATGCTCTTGGTCAGACCAAGTCTCGAAGACATTTGAAAGTCATGATAATCAGGCAACATTCAACACAGTTATTTGCGATAAGAAGGCCAATGCCTGAATACAACATTCTCCTCATGGGACTCCAGTGTCTTATTTCACGTGAAATTACCCTACAGGAGATTAACTAAAATCCCAGGAAATTGTTGATGAAAAGAACACAAAACTGATTCACTGATTCAAATGACTTCAACCAAAGCTAAGGTAAAGGAAGATAATAAACAACGTTTGTATGAATTATCATACAAAATCTGCATCATTGGGACAGAAGACCTTTCGAATGAACTTCAACTATCAAGTTGAAAACAGTGAAGGAAGAGAACTGGGAAAATCAAGTCAAGAAATAAGGCGCTGAAAGAGGAAGAAAAGAAGCATCTACAAACGTTTCTCACTGTCACTGTTTTCTAGCTTCTGCATAAAGCAGTTCCCGTAAAAAAATGTCATTCGTCTTTGTCTGTGTCTGTGTAATCTGTTGTTTTTCAGTCACACCCTTGACAATCTCTTGTCCTGTTTCCTCCACTGTTGCGTCTTTATGTTGTGACATGCTAAAACAGGTGCTGAAGGCGGTGCGCCGAAGAAGAAAGGTATGGCATCCTCAGAGGATGACAGTCTGAACACGTTAACTATTCAGGCTGTGTGTCGTTTGGTTTAAGCTGAGACAATGTGCTTCATGCCAACGATGCCTACCGTATGCTATGCAGCAAGCATAGCATACCCTCATGCCTTCTACTAAGAAGTCCCCTGATGTCCTGCAATTTCATTTCAAACACAAGAGGTTGTGGTTCTATTGACAACACTAACCATTTAGAGAACTAACTGCGAAGTTACCTCAGCATCGCCCTTATTCCTTCAAGCATACAGGACCAAATGGGCCCTGGCCACAACTTTTCATTTGAATACCGGCACAGAACGCTTCCACGGAAAATCATTTGATTTGCAGCTGGCTAAACGATGGTGATTTTTAACAAATCCCATGGCTATTAACCACCTTGTGCACGGTTTCCAACTTAAATGTAAAAAAATATACTGTTGTTACACTTGATCTACTGGTGGAACTTTTCTACTCTATCAGTATAGTGTAACAAAGTGTATTCATTAACAACATGCAACATGATGTACTTACACTATACCATTATATCTGGTTAGCTCTGTCCACTGACGGATCTCATTGACATTGCATGTGACGAACTTAAAATGCATTGTGGGATTATTTGTTCCATATAGGCTCCATTGCCTCCGCCAAAATGTTAAGAAATGTTGAACTTTGACGGAAGCAAAGGATTGATCAGCCAATCAGACCATGTATGCACGTAATGAATGCAAAAAAAGTGTCAGGCATGCCCTCCATCCTCCGACACTGGAGGAAGCCAGTGTGAAACAGGGTTAGGTATAGACAGTATTACTGTAAGTACATGTTGTTGTGGATACACAAAATAAAGCAGTACCCACAGTGGTATGCAAAGGTCTTATTCTCCACTTGCACAAGTTTGGAGTGTGTCTCCCAAAAACATGTACATACGTCTTAGGCCTACAGTACTGTACGCAGTTACACATTAGTTGCTTTTCCTTGCACATGCACATAACATGCTTGTGTATAGTGCAGGCGTGAAGAAAAGCAGTGTAAAACTTTATTGAGGATGTGTGACCTATTCATTTAGGAAGCGCATCACAGGTTTTATTAAAGCACAGCTATTGTTGCTTTTCAGACTGTTGATTTATTTTCAATGTGCACAGCACTGTACTTCACTTGCAATAGTACCAGTTAGTCAAACAATTTAAGTTGCATATCTAAATAAAGACTTACATGCTTTGTGCTCACTGGTTCGCTTCTCTATCTCCAAGCATCTGGATAATGGAAAAGGAGTAATAGACATTAATTAACATGAAGGAATAAATGACGGGACCACAATTAATTGACGTGTTTCACTTCAAAAGCGACATTCTCTTGCTTCACTGCACTGTGGCATATACTGTAGGCATGTACAAGGACTCAATTGAATGCAGAGCCCTAACAACTCTTTCATTATATTGAAGACATGATAGCAGAGACGCACATCTCCTTTGTCCAAATGCTGATGAGGAAGCTACATAGTACATCCAGTGTTACACTGTTAACTCAACACTTATGGTTGATTTAACATAACATACTCTCTAAATGTTGAATTAGCACTGCATTATATTGTGCACTGGCTCTTTCATCACATAATTAAAACAATAGACTTGACGGTGAATTGGCAAACTACACAACGCCTAATTGTTGCTGGCTGGCTCTGTCTCTTGATTGAACAAATATACATAAAGCACAATGAAAGTTTCTGATCATATTTTTTGTCAAAGAAAATAACGAAAATGCTGTATATTCTGCTCCATGTTTTATTTTGAATTAATTTGAATTATACCAATATCCAATGTCTCTTTATATTCACCCAAGTTGGTGAACTAGATGGCCAAAAAGTTACATCAAAATGAAACATGGAGTAGAGTGTGGGGCATTTTCTCGATTTTATTTGACATTTGTATGCACATCAAAAATCCTTTGTTGGTGTGCCATGCCTCTTTTTTTCCTACCATACCACTTTTTTTCTATGATACATTTTTTTTTTGTTGCCTTTTTAGGCATCAAGTTCAGGTCCAAGGTCCCTGGGGTCATGATCACACAATATGTTGAGCAAATGCCAGAGGATAAGACCACTCCAGACTTCACACGTAAACCCATTGGATTGACAATTCAAGAAGGTACGGTCTGCAATGCAGATATTTTGTCTTATATCTGCAGTCACTGATTGCCTATCTGTCAAAAAATCAAATCTAACAGCTTTAGAGTTCAGCTAATGGCTGAATGGGCACATTTATTCAAACCCCCATTTTACAAAATTAGCATCTTGAAGAAGAGCTGGAAGCATGTAAAATACATTACATACCAGGCGATAGCACGTCACATGACAACCACTGTAACAGGTGTGAGGAGAGTGCAGCTCTATGACTTTGGTCACATGTCAGTCTATGAGTCATGTTCACATGTTGGGAAATATTAGGAGCACAGGGAATGGGACATGGGTAAGAGTGACTAAATTTAGGTGTGTATCATACTGCCATGATTCATTGGATTTGCGGCTGGTCATCATGACGCTTGAGAAGACACGTGACAGTATCAAGTGAGAAAAATATGTGACAGGAAAGAAACCAGATAGTCTGTCTTATGTATCACTGTCCCAGGCTGAATTCCAGTGGGAAATTTACATCACAGGGAATGGCGTACATAGGCTATACCAAAATTAAAATAGTACAAATATTTTTTATTTTAATATAACCCATAAATCACGAAAAGCTACACAAGTAAGTAATGACAATTAACATAATGTAGGACATAGCCAACACTGCATAAAAGGCTGCAAGTTGACTAGACTTTTTGTGTGCAAGATTTAAGAAACATTTGTAAATATGCCAAAACTGTCACAAATGGTCTCAAATTTGTCACTGTGTCTAAATCAAAATAGGGAAGCTTGCCATCTTCAAAGCGAAAGTGATTGGAGAACCCAAACCCACCGTTACATGGGCGAGAGCCAACGGAGAAATGAATGATCCAGAAAAGTTCCAATCGAAATTCGACCCTAATACAGATGAGCACACCTTGGAGGTACACGTTACTATGGCAACATGAAAAAGGATGTCATCAGATATCAATAAACAAATCGACATCCATCCACCAGTCTAATACAAGTATAATTTTTTGCTGTTTTCCAGATCCCAAATGTGTCTTCAGATGAGGCTGACACCTACAAGTGCTATGCTAGAAATGAGTTTGGGAAGGCGGTTTGCACGGTTATGCTGAATATCATTGAAGGTATAATTTATTTTAAAATTCTCAATAATACATTGAGTGTATTTAATGTAAATATCATTGTTCTCATACCATATTTTTTCATTTACAGTTGGATTTAAAAAGAAGAAAGAGATGGCAAAATCTAAGGAAGGTGAGGCTTAAATATGAAGTTTACATTTTTAAGGTAATAAGTCATTAACAGTTGAAGGGAGTTGATACAGTGTTTCTGCTGTACCTCAAGGCAATGCTTCCTAAAACTTTCATGACACCTTGCACATGCGCATTTTACATGTACATGTTGCATGACTGCGAGACTCTTAAAGAAAGTCACTCTACAGGCCAAAACACATATCAACATGTAAATATTGCTTCTGCGTCTTAGGTTGTGTTTTAATTACGGTGTACTACTGTGTGTGAACTGCAAAGGGAAAAACAGTATACAGTACATATGTCAATGAACTTGAATGTGTGCTATACCAATAATACAATAAATTTTGCGGTGTTTAATTCAACGCTTATGAGAAGGACCAAGTACTGTGCTTTGTTGGACAGTCTTAGATTAAACACTCTGAGTGTTGAAGTAACACCCATTCAACACTTCAGTCAAATTTAGCAATTTTCTAAAGAGGGCATTTGGATTTTATTCTCAACGTGTTGAATCAACATCACAAACTTTAGTGTATAGGGACAATAGGGCTGGAGTTGTGGTATCTGATGGCCATTCCTTTGTTTTCTATCCTCAAGCGGCTGCCACAAAAGCAGACCCCACAGAGTTTAGAAAAATGCTGCGGAAAGGGTGAGTCTGAAAATGTATCAAATAGGGTCCAATACAGGCAGTACACTGAGAAGATAATCCTTAACAGAAAAGTATCATCGTTCTGAATAATTGGATAATGTAGAACAACCAATAGGCAAGAAAATAGGTGACAAGGTTCTAGCAAGTCGGAAACCAGTGAAAAAACTAGGAAATAATTACCCTGGCATTGAATGCTACTGCATATCTGGGGTTCAGATATAATATGTGTATAATATGATATTATTATGGTCACCAAACAATCGTTAAACATGTCTTCAGAGTTAAAATGTTAACAGTTGAATTCTATTTCCTCAGGACTGAATCATTACTACCATAAATATGACTTTATAGACTAACTACGTAGTCCTCACCTCAATATCATGTTGCACCCTAATGTGGCCTAAATTTGGTTGAGATTGCATTTTTCAGTTCTACATGAACAAAAGTAATCTGGGGGACTTTGTTTTGTCATCTCAGTAAAAAGAAGGAGGAAAAGAAGGAAGGTGAGATTGATGAGGACGTCTGGGACCTTTTGTTGAGCGCTGATAAGAAGGATTATGAACGTATATGTGCTGAACATCACATCACTGACTTCCGTGGAATGCTGAAAAAACTGCAGGAGATGAAAAGAGAAAGAGAGGAGGAACAAGCTCAGGTACATGCCTATAACTTAAAAAATAAGAGTAAAGGAAGCTTGATGCCTGCTAAACAAATTCATTTAAACCAGTCGTGGAGTCCATGACTTTGAATAAAAACACTGTCACATATCTGATCCAACATCATCACAATTTTAAGAGCGCAGTTTGTCAGCAAGACAGTGCTACTTTCTGAATTTATTTGAAAAAAGCTATGAACCCCTGATTCAGTACGTGTAAAGTAGGCCAGGATAATCGTTGTAATTAAGTGTTTTGTTTATGTTTGCAGTTCATTGAACATCTCAGCAATCTCAAGCAAATCAAAGTGAGATCAGAGGATACGGCAGAATTTGAGTTGGATATGGAGCTAAAGGACCCCAACAGTCAGATTTTCATCTACAAGGTTTGGTTTTCTTTTTATTTAGTCTCTTTAAAATGCTAGTGTGTATACAGTAACTAGCAATATTGTTCTGTGTTAATTTGAAACAAAAAAAGATACAGGATTGGTTTTCCTCAATTTATTTTTCTATTAAATGTTTTAACTACTCTATTGCAATGATTAGGATGGAGTCATGGTTGCTTTCAGCAGAGAAATGGAAGGTGACGTTAAACACTCTCTGAAGCAAGTTGGAAAGAAGTTTATATTTTCTGTCAGAAACCTGTCAGCAGAGGATGCTGGACTTTATCAACTCGACGTTGGGGGTGTAAATGTCTTCACTTCTGATTTAAAACGTATGTACTACACTGTTTTGAAGTACAGGCACTTTTAATTTCACAGTTATTATTTTCGATATAAACAAAAGTGTGCATCAGCTTAAGCACATACAGTAAGTCACAGCAGTACTAAATGCTAAAACACAGTACAGTATATCAAATGTAAAACGCCTTTAAGAATAAAAACAAATAATCATTCAACAATAAAATCATCTCCACTCTTTTCCCAATGACAGTTCCTCCTGTTGACTTTGCCGTAAAAATCCAAGAAGTCAAGGCAGAGGAGAGGCAAGATGCTCAGTTTGAATGTGTTCTCACTATGCCGCAACCTGAGATTACATGGACACTCAAGAACAACCCCATTGAAACTGGCGAAAAGTTCGAGATCACTTGCTCTGAGGACAAACTTATCCACAAGCTTCTCATCAAAGACTGCATGCCTGTTGATAGTGGAATCTATGCAGCCATTGCTGGCCTCAAGTCTTGCAGTGCCTGGCTAATAGTTGAGGGTAAGTAAAACATTTTTGGTTACACTTGACGTGTCGCTGCAAGACACATTCATTGCAGCTGTTATACAGTTTGCAAGAAGGATTCAAGACTGTTTCTTGAGACATTCATACCAAACCTTTCATAGACATGGCAGACAAAAGGACAGTAACTTGTCAAAATCAGCAATCATTGAGGGTTCAGAACAAAACCTGCAATGCTGCAAAGTTCCAGTCCTTCTGTCCACTAGGTTCATAAAAGGTTTGGTATGAATGGGTCATGAAACAAACATGAATGCTTCGTGCAGACTTTATAATAGCTGCTATGAATGTCTTATGCAGGAACATGTCAAGTAAAGTGTTACCCAATTTTTTATTTTATCTTCCATAATCAAGGATTTTTTTTTACACTATCTTACGTTGTTATTTTTTCAGCTGACAAAGGTGCTAAAGGTAAGAAGAAGGAAAGGAAAGCTGGTGTGGCAGGTGGCGGCGTAGACCTGGCCAAGGTTGCAGCAGAGCAGCAGGAGAAATACAAGAAAGACATGGAGGCAGCTCTTGAAGCAGCAAAGAAAGCCCAGTTGGAAAGGGAAGCGCTCGACGCTAAAGCTATGTCGGATGAAGAGGAGGCAGCAAAGCGGAGAGCAGCGGAGCGAGCGGCAGCCGCCGAGAGAGCCGCAAGAGAGGCTGCTGAAAAAGCCGCGAGGGAGGCCGCTGAGAAAGCAGCCAAGGACCTGGCCGACCTGGAGGCAGCAGCCAAAGCTGCCATAGAGGCAGCCAACAGGCCAGGTGCAACACCGGAGGAGATTGCAGCAGCGGAGGCTGCAAAGGCAGCTGCAGAAGCAGCAGCAGCAAAGGCAAAAGCTGAGGCAGATGCCAAGGCAGCCGCGGACGCAGCAGCAGCAGCAGCAGCAAAAAAAGGAGAAGGAGACGAAGATGATGATGATGATGAAGAGGGGAAGAAAAAGAAGAAGAAGAAGAGAGACGGCCCACTGGTTCCAGACACCGTAATAGGTATAGTTTTCTGAATAACATTCACCTCAAATGTGTTCCAGAGAATCCAATTGGTTTCCATATATCAAATTATAGGTAACTTCGGCAGAGCAGTGATGGTGCAAAGATGCCTATCAAGCTGAAATGAACATGTTTTTTAATGTGAGGTTATAGGATGAAAACCCAATGAGACAAGTATTGTACGTATGACTTAGCTGAGCCCCACACTTCATTCCAAGTAGAAGAATAGCCTGTTTCTATCAATACATCTACTCAGTGCTTCAGCACAAAAAAAGTTTTGACATGTCCAATATCCATGGAGATATAGTGCATCTTTGATACCAGGGTAAAGACAACATGTAAATTACACACACACACACACACACACACACACACACACACACACACACACACACACACACGCACACGCGCACACGCACACGCACACGCACACACACACACACACACAATTGAAATGAACTTCCTGTACATGTGTTTAGCAGCTATATTGTCTGTTGCTAGTCCAAGGATTGTTTTTGTCCCTGGTCACACAGCTGTCTGTTCTGTTCCGCCTTTATGTCACAATATCCCCCTGGAACGTATCATTAAGTCTGGCCATATCAGTTTTGTTTTGCTTTTTCTGTGTGTGTCTATTGCAATGATGTCTCCTCGCAATGTTGCTCAGACAAAGAAAATGGAAAACATAATCATTTAACAGGACTCTATGTTTGAACTGACATAGAGTATCAATTACTTAGTCAATATTTGATATTTCTTGTTTCATCCATATAACCGTTATTCACATTATACAAAGACTTGAGTTGTAAGACTTTATTTTACATAAATAATACAAACACGGCTTTGTGTAACATGTATCATCATTTGATTTACATCCGAAAGCAAAATCAGGAGGGCGCACAAAAAGCAAACGGCGCACGGCAAATAGTCAAAACGATGCAACACCCGAAACCAGCAGTTACTCACGTAGCAAGCAAGAACTACTGGTTCCAGACGCTGCTGTGGGTAAGGAGGTCTGCAGAGCATGATGATGATGCATGGGTAAATACACATAGACCGTATACAAGTCTATGGAAATTCAATTAGGTGTTCTTAACATGACTGTGAGATCATCTACATAGGTCTGATGATCTGTGATCTGTTAATTGAGTTGAGTGTGAAATGTTCACAAATAATAATTCATTCAATATAGGCCTACAAAATAATTACCATAAAGGAAAAGCAAAAGAGAGAAAGTCTTTGCATTTAATGAGTACCAGAATCTAAATGTTGCAATAATAGTTTATTGAACTACTATTAAAAAATATACAGTAGGCCTAGCTAATTTAGAGGCCATAAATTATGGAATATGATCTCGCCAGCTCTCCCCAAGTGCTTTTGAGCAGAATATAATTCAATTCACAGAGTTCTGTAAGATAACACATTGATCTTGGAAGTGAAAGGTTCCCTTTAATATATAGAAGAATTTTCTAACCCACTATTAAAGAACAAATAAAGGACATATAAACAAATAAAGAACAGATAAATATATTGTTTTATCAAACTAGACAGTTTGTTTTAACAGCCTTAACAGTATTTTTGTTTACTATAGTTTAGTTACAAATAACCACTACAATTAATTGAGGAAAAATGTCAGACTTGCTTTTCTGTTTGCTGGATGTCCTTATTCTGTTACAACCATGTGTGTGCATCTATGTGTTGTATTTCTTCTTGTTAATGTTTGCTTCATGTATGCTTGCAGGTTTATTGTCAAACAACTTCTCAATATCACAATAAGTATCTTAAATTTCAGCAAGCATACAATCCTCACTGCAAGTTTTCCAACTTCACAGCCTGCTGAAGTTGATTGACAATCTTCAAGACAAAATGTTTCTTGTTTTTGTCTGATCGTTTTGTACGCCTGTAGTGTCACAATTCTTATTACTGCTTCATTTTTGTTACTGCTACCATATGTGGTTGTTGTTATCCCTTGCTATTCTTGTTACAACTGTCTATGCTTCTGTTCCCATCAGTTTACTGTACGTTATTAATGTTGTGTGTGGCTTTCTTGTACACCTCATCTTTGCGCCACGTCTGTGGTTATGACGGACGTGGCACTCAATGAAATACAGACGATGATGCGAGTGGATACGGAGGTCGTGGCCGCCATGGGCGCGGAGGGCGCCTTGGCGACTCCGATAGCGACGACCTCGAAGGCGAGAACGAAGGGGACGCTGCTAGGTCCGCAAGGGCTGCTAGGCGCGCAGCCCGGGCTAAGGCTAAGCAAGCCCTGTTGGTAGAGGAGACGGTAACTGGTAAGGGATGGATGGACAAGGGTTCGACTGACAGTTGCATGGAGGCAATGTCACTTATCAAAGTCATTCGAAATGCAATGACTTTGCCAATGGCTGGAATTTTACGCATTTTATTTTTTTCTACTATGAGAGACACAGTGTTAGAACTAATAACTTATCTCTACTCATACCTGACCAGATGTCAAAGATTTGATCACAGGAGAAAAGAACTACCTACTTACATGTATTCAGCCTGTATTAGGACAAATCCTACAATACAAATTATTTTAAAAAAATGTATGCTGTGCTTTCCACTGACTGTATATGCCATGCGCTCACAGACAATTGGATAGCACATTACCTAAAAAAATACAAAGGCCAGGGTAATTGTTAGGCTAAAGATGTCATTACAGGTTTTCCATTTGGGCCATCAATAGTCGGCACAGGTGGCACACAAGTAACTACAATCCAACCTGATCTTTCAGAATTCCGTGGAATGGACACGGATCTTTGGGACGCAAAATCTGTGTCAGTTTCACGGATTTTGCCAAAATTCCGTGCCCCTGGACATGGAAGTGTTTTCCGTGATGAACTCATGGGGAAGTGCTTTCTATATTCCCACAGCACTGTGTTAAGTTTATCATTAGAAAATAAATAACACATTCTAATATCAAACAAAAGAATGCTATAGGAATTTAAGTTGTGCCCTGACCAAAATAATCCCTAACCTTAACCTGTCAGTGAAGACATGCTTTTGAGAAATACATTTTCCAGTTGGTTGATAAGATATCAAATTAATGTAAGGGACTGTACGTTATTTACCGGGGGGGGGGAGGGCTGGTGCGCTGGAAGTCCGGTCAAAAAAAAAAATCATGGCCCCCCCCTCCACCTCAAATTTTTTCCCCATGGCCCTCCCCCCACTTCAATTTTGTTTTCCCATGGCCCTCCCCCTACAGATAAAAAAATATATATATTTCAAATTGGTAGATGAACAACCATCATGAGAACAGTCAGAGTAGCCTACATCAAGGGCGGTTGTCTGCACTATTATGTGCTATCGATATCAGTGGATACCTATGAGAAGCCGCAAGAATCTACCTCTGCGGCTGCATGGGATGCCTTTTAACTCCACTGTCACCAAGACATATTGCCTTCACTATTTTTTTTACGTGTTAAGTGAAAATAATAATAATAATAATAATAATAATGATAATAAAAACTTCCATTTCAATACCAATGTCCGAGTTGTTACTACTGTAAACTACAAAGTGGAGAGAGTTTCCCCACCGTAGCTTCAATATTTCCCTGCTCGACAAGCAGCGCCTTTCACAAGGTACGTTTTAGGCTACATGTTCAGCACAGTAGCGAAGCCAGGGACGCAGGAACTGGTTTTGACCAGGGGGTGCTGTGAAAAAAAATCTGTTTTTTAGATGCTATTTCCTGCGTTCTAATCAATTTTAGGGTGAGGAATGGCGAATCACATCTGAATAACTTCCTCATGTTTTATGTAGCCTAAACAAGGATGGCTAGATTTAACTTTTTTTTCTTTAACATCTCACTTTGACACTATTAATGTTCTTCTTGCGGAAGTGAAACGCGCACCTGATGTGGAGGTGAGGGCTCAAGAGCAAATCGCGCTGCCTTGACAGTTTGTCTCTTCAGCATGGGCAGTGTGCAATGTGTGAAATTAGAAGAAATGCTTTGACTAGGCTATGCGATGCACTCGTGAGAGGTGACCGGACTTTCAAATAATTTAGATTTTCTTGCAATTGCGACTATGGATCAGGTGCATGCATCTCGGTCTCCCAGACCGCGCATAAAAGCACGCACGCACACACACAGGCATAGCCTTCCCGAATGTAATTACACTCTGACGGCCAAAGAGTTCGGGATGTGATCGGAGCAAGAAGTGGGCTAAGCGCCAAAGCAGCTCGAGCCATTGCTGGCTATTGATACAGGGAGAGTGAGAAAGCCACCTTTAGTTTGCATTTAACGTAGGCCATTAAGACGCATTAAGGTGGTGGCGGTGCTATGGTGGTCAAATCAGCAGCAAGAGGCAAAAGGAACAACTTGCCAAAACAGAACCAGTAGGCCTACATCATTCCAAAACATCCAACAATAGCACAGCCATTACACACCGCGGCAATTCAACTTTGACAACTGTGATGATAGACAAGCCAGACACACCATCGGCTGTGCTCTCCTTCAGATTCACCCCATAGCCAACTCCGAGGCTAAGCTAGACTACTTCACCAGCAACAGGCAAGACCTAGCACACCAATACACGCTTCTACGAATCCAATCTCCACAGCAAGAAACAAAAGTCACTTCTTACCTGACACGATGCACAACTTTGGTGACATTCCCTTCTCCCGTCACGCTTTAAATGTACATAATTCCTTGCTTAGTTGGTCTGTTTTTGTTCACCAAAGTGATGAGACTTCTCTTCACAACAAGTTAGCTCCTCCAATGGTTTCAAGACCTTATGATGCATGGCCAACACATCGCCGTACCATTTTTATTACTACCTTGAAAACAAACTCGCGTCACTGCACCGTTCTACTAAAGTACGTCTAGGCCAAATGTCTAGGCCTAGGTAGGCCTACTGTTCTCTCCGGTCTGGTTGGGGTCTTTGAAGTTCTTTGAACACAAATGTAAGCACACGGCGGTGCCAATAAATAAAATCATGGCTTACCAGAGGCTGTGACCACCAGTTGACTACAACACCTCTCCAAAATTCCTCTGGAAATGCCCATCCAATTCGTTGTCAAAACTTCCCAAACTGTTTAGCCCATATAGTTCACATCAGCTAGTTTGATATTTGCTCACGGGCATTTTCTATGATGCTCAATGTTCCTCCGTAGCACTAGCAATCCTAAAGTGAAAGAGAGTCAGCGCGGGCAATCTACAGTAGCTGCACCTGATAGTTTTTTGACTACAGATACACGCTTCAGTGCTATAGTATGCACCGGGACCTTGCATCGCAAAGCGATGTGTTTCAGAACATGTTTTATTATTGTTTAAAAAAATAAATAAAAATAAAATAAAATAAATTCGGTTTTTTTTCCATGGCCCTCCCCCTAACTCCGATTTTTTTTGCCATGGCCCTCCCCTCCACCTCATTTTTTTTCATCATGGCCCTCCCCCCCCCTACGCACCAGCCCTCCCCCCCCCCCCCCCGGTAAATTACGAACATAATAAACGAAAGAATACTAACTGTGCCCAGACCAAAACAATCCCTTACCTAACCTGTCAGTAAGAAATGTTTTTGAGAAAAAAACTCTTTGAAATTAGAAAAATCATGAGAAAACACAAGACTGTGGAAGCGTAGAGCTGTGGGAATATAGAGAAAGCACTTCCGTAAGTCCATCACGGAAAACAATCCAGGGACCAAGGACCAGGGACCAGGGACCAGGTTTCCAAAATCCGTAAAACTGACACAGATTTTGTGTCCCAAAGGTCAGCGTACATTCCACGGAATTCTGAGAGATCATGTATGCTTCTCAGTAGATCACATATGGCACCTGGAACATCTCAAATCCTAAGATTCTAAGATGTTGCGCATGTTTCCCTATCTATGACATCATCATAGCATAACTACAGTGATGAAAACAACTGGTCAGGTGTTAGACTTGACCACCGTAAATAATTCCAGCAAATACCAGGTGATAATGTTGCGAGTATTACTGTGTGCTCAGTGTGCAGTGTGTTTTGTCTTCTCTTGCAACGTTGCTTGGTTTGTCATGTTATAGTTTGTCTACCACTGTGCTTGTTTGTAAGTGTGTGTTATTCTAACAAAGGGAACCTTTTGAATATATTCTACACCTGGAAGATAATACCCAGAAGACCTATAGCTGTGATCACAATTTTGATTCCAAACGTTACGAAGACTGAAACAAAAACTAGAATGAAGATTCAGATGAAGAAAAGAATATTCAAAATATAATTGCACAGGATTAATATTGAAATAACAAGGCTAATCTACCCTGCATACTAAGACGATACATGATGAACTACTGCCATGCAAGATCAGATCACCTGATGATCAACATGACCGAACTTCCGCAACGTCAAGACTATACAACAAAGCCCAAAAAGAAAATGACGAAAAAGAAAAGCACTCCACGAAGACAAGTAGTTATGCTACTCTCAGAGATGAACCTTATCTTACTGAAGAAGACCGAACTGTGGAGAATAAAGATGGAAAATGTGATGCGTACCTGCCGACCTCCTCCCCAATATAATTTTGAAAGGGAACAATCTATTTTTTGAAAAAGGTTCAAGTATGAATATTATAGCACTTAACAAATGAGCATGTATTTTACACATGGAAGACGTGAAGTAAAATACATGAAAAAAGCATTTGTGAAAATATAGTATGTTTGCACATACTATTACTGTCGTAAATATATATTGAACTGGCTGAACATATATGGACACATATATGTATAGACACATAGCTCATCGAGACCAAACCATATCAGAGATATGACAATGATCCCCCACTATATCGCGGTTCAGATTTAACGGTCCCACTATTGTTTATTATATATATATATATATATATATATATATATATATATATACACACACACTTTCATTATGCATCCTAAAAAAGATTGCATGAATAGGGATCTTATGTAATATGTAAATGCAATGAGAATTCCACATGCAAGAGTAAAATTATGTACTAAAATTTATATTGTATGCTCAGTGCGCTCTTTATAAGAAGAGTGTCACTTTCACTCTTTTCAGATTAAAGTACCACTTTTCATTATGGCCTCATTATTGAGGGTTTTCGGCCATTGCACAGGGTTCTCGATCACAACTACCGTGATAGATGGGGATCACTGTACTACATAACAAAGAATCATTTCCTTGCCTAATTATGCACATTTATTCAACAACTGTAGACCCGGGAGTGCAATTTTCTTCAGGACTTGAGGACTGCAAAGTCATGGTTGGACAGCCGACGGAGTTGGTTTGCAAGTTGACCAAAGAGGATGCGAAAGGAATATGGTACAAAGATGGTGTTGAGGTAAGATGGGAGGACACTAACTGATTTCATGTAATCAACAAGCAATCTGATTCACAACAGTCCTTCTTTGTATTGTGCTTTGCACTAAAATGAAACATTAAAGGTGCTCTATGTAACATTGTGGCCAGAGTAGGTATTGCAACTATGCTGCTCATTGAAGCTGTGCTGCCTATCACCAAATGTGAGCATTTCATGAATAGTAATTAATAATAAATCAATATGTACTAGTATGACCAAAGGACGGTAAGTTTTGGAAATTCAAAATGGCGGACCATGGAGAAGACCCCCCCCTTTTCATGTATGTAAAATGCAAATTTCCCAGCCATAATGAATAGTTAGAATTTAATGGTGGTGGTAAGTATTTGTTAAAAAGGTAACATTTATGAATGGACAGCATGAATTCTAGAAATGACCTACTAAACATATTACACAGTGCACCTTTAACAAAAAACAAATTATCACAATAATCATAATCACACATCGCATCAACAAGCCTGCTCCTCCACACATGGGGATTATGGCTGTATGCGGGTCAGAGAGAAATAATGGTTTGCACAATGAGAAATTATAAAATGTTGCAATACATTATTGTGACGCTTCCATCAGGTTTGCTAAAATGTAGGCCTGTATTTTGTATTTCTCTGTGTTTCATGCGATGTCAAATAGCTTTTAAAAAAAATGTTTTTAGAAAATGAATGGCTGGTTGCCCCTGAAAAATGTCAAATGGCACACAGCAATAAAAAGTGTAATATTGACTTTTCATAGCCTGGGAACTCCATGCTGCCTTTAGTTCTACACAACCGTTCAAATCTGGAAGACATCTCACTTGTGATTAGGTCTGGTGATAAGCAGGCAAGGGTTTTTACTTTCAACTACAGAATGGAAGTGTGCTTGCTAAAAATGTTACTTGATATCATTCATCATTTGAAAAGATCATTATTTTCTAAATAAATAGCTTTTCTAAATAAAATAAAGTCATCAGCACATTGGCCTACGTAGATGAATATAACATAGGCTATGTTCACACTTAGTCCCCTTTAAAGGGCAACTCCTGCCAATTTCAATGTGCTGCTGTATTGCTCATGCTACATAGGCTATTTTCACACTTAGTCCCCTTTAAAGGGCAACTCCTGCCAATTTCAATGTGCTGTTGTATTGCTCATGCTACATAGGCTATTTTCACACTTAGTCCCCTTTAAAGGGCAACTCCTGCCAATTTCAATGTGCTGTTGTATTGCTCATGCTACATAGGCTATTTTCACACTTAGTCCCCTTTTGTGAGTCGCACTCAGTCGTCTTTAAGTGGACCAAAAAGTGAACCGACAACAAAAGGAATCAGCTCTAGTTTTGCTCATATTGTAAGTGTATTACAAAAAGAACCCTCTACTCATTCATTCATTTATTTATTTGGATAGGACAATGCAAATTAATCAATACATCAGCTTGAGAGCTTCAATATAAAAATGTCAGACTTAGCATAGATGCTAAATTTCATCTGTTTTCCTAGGTAGCCTACTCACACTAAAACACATAACAAGAAAATAAACTAGCCTACTGCATGACAGAGGACATTTACACACAAAACAAACATTGGGTATATGAAAAATTTTAAAAGTAAAAGTAAAGTAAATATACAAATAAAAAGTATATTTGAAAGCAAAACAAATGTTAATTCTAATAATTAATGGGTGCATATATGATTAGCTTTCAGCCACTGTTTAAGATTGGCTTTGAAGGTGTTAAAGTTGACACACTGTCTGATGTTAGATGGCATAGTATTCCTGGACTTTGCACCTCTAATGGACAACGCCATTTGGCTGAATTGAGTTCTACGCCTTTTAACTTCACAGCCCCCCTTTGCCTGGGCTCTTGTGTTCACTTGCAAAGTTTTTTATTCTTAATGAACTCCTGTAATGGTTGAGGAGCTAGTCCATTCAAAATCTTAAAAATTAGACAGACATCAAGAAACAATTGATAGCTATCAAAGTCCAGTAGTTGATATTTATTGACAATGTTGCAGTAGTGCAGTACTCTTTCTGGTCCCGTTAGGCTTTTATGGTGTGTCAATCCTCTTTTTGATCAAACCTGGTCCTCTAGAGCTCTCCTTAATGCTGGGCTTTCACTGTGCAACTTTTTGCCGGATTTTGCCACCATTTGTCATTCGCACAACTTTTTGGGAGTCGGGCCGATTTCTTGCTCAATCGCAGGTCAATCATGAGTTGCACATCGTGTAGTGTACATGACGTAACGACAAGCGATTTCACCTTACGATCACGCAATCGTAGGGTCGCAAGAAAATCGAAACTGTTTGAAATCCTGGTCGTCCCTCGTGAGTAAATCGCACAGTTAACGCAGTGCTACGGCATGCACAAATTGATAGGGCAGCGCGATTTGCTCTTGAGCGCATCCTCACCTCCACCTCAGGTGCGCATGTTCCCTCCTCTGCTGACCCGGGAAACATGCGTATTGTGTCGCACAGTGGAAGTATTCTGCTCGCATCCGACTGTCGGCTCATATAGAGTGAGGACGTGACGTGAGACGCGAACTTTTAAATCGTTAAATTCCCTCGTGCAGTGTGAGCAAGAGCTTAATACCCACGACTGAAAATATTGCACAGTGTATGCCTGCCTTTAGTGATTATACCTAGTCACAAGTGTAACTTGTCAGGACTCATAAGTGAACCTAACTGAAATCACGTCAATAAAGGTCTCAGTACACTTTGGAGTGTTCACATACTGTATGCACAGAAAATGATGAGTCACAGGTCTGAGTTCACTTAAATGGATGAAAGGTACTAGCCTCACGACACCATCCTCTGTACTCCGCACATCGTCTGGCAAAAGCCTCGAGCTCGGTTCTCTCAGTGTTTAGCCAATCAGCAAACAGTTGAGAGCGAGCTTCGTTACTGATTGGTTATGGTAACTAAATTCACACTTTCGTTTTGTTATTTGTTTGCTTTTGCGACGCTATATCGTAACAGGCATGCTAATAAAGCACAATATGGGTTTTAATTTGAGTTTGGAACTCCAATTAATTTAAATGATAGAGTAAGATCAGACCATCTACCACCCTCCACGGAGACGGATTCCTCATGGCTTTTGCCAGACTGATTGACGGAGTCAACAGTCGGCTTTTCGCCCAGGCTAGAAAGGTGTGAAAACGCCCTAACAGCATTTTCACACCTGGTCCCTTTCAGCCGCCTAAGCGAACTCAGAGAAGTGACTCAGCATTTTTGCCACATATGTGAACGCTCCAAAGTGTACCCAGATCCCTCGGAAGCAAACCGTATTGAGACCTTGGTTGATGTGGTCTCAGTTCGGTTTGCTTATGAGTTCTGACAAGTTACACTTGTGACTAGGTATAATTACTTAAGGATAGCTCTAGAGGATCAGATGTGATCAAAATGAGGACTGACACACCATAAAAGCCTAATGGGATCAGAAAGAGTAGAGCAACAACTAAAATACTATTACAAAGTGCACCTTTAAAATTAGCATGTTATCACACGGAAATCACACACTTCAGTCAGTGCAGAGGAGGTTGGGTACCTCGCATGGGAGAATACAGGTTTTTGAATAAACTGTGCAGTTGGAATATTGTGCTATACAAATAAAATTTGATTGATTGATTTTACATTTAAGATCACAGCTGAAACAGAGGGGATGACCATAAGCCAAGATGGCGTCTTCCACAAACTGCTCATCCCCAGTGTCAGTGAGGAATTGGGAGGCAGATATAAATTTGAGGTGGAAGGAGGACGCAAATCAGAAGCCGACATTTTTGTTGAAGGTTAGTAGTAGACATTTTGCGTACAGTAGGTTAATTAACCAGTGTTTCATCTAAAGAATTATCTAATAGAACACACATATAGTGTATTTGTTGATTTTTATAACACTGAATGCAGTAATTAACAAGAAAGCGGAAAGTATCAAACACACCAATTAACAAGTGTTAATGCATCTCTTCCTTTTTCCACTTTTCCTGCACAGACCCCCCACGATTTGATGGAGAAGACTTGGAAAAATTTGCAGCCCCGACAATCATAAAAGCTGGCAAAAGAGCCTCGTTTAAGCTTCCATACCTGGGAAAAGAACCAGTAAAAATCCAGTGGTTTCACGACGGTGAGGAGTTGGCGCCTGATACTAATATCCAGATTTTTAATGAAGAAGGCCACACCTGTTTAGTGTTCACCGGCAAGCTACAACGGAAGGATACAGGAGAGATAAAAATTAAAATAAAAAACGAGTTTGGAACTGTTGAAGCTGTCACACAGCTTATCGTACTTGGTAAGTAGTGTGTATCTGTAGGCAGCGAAACCAGTAGCCTACCATTATTGACAAAGTAGTGGAAAGGTGGTTAAGACTTAATTTCCTTTTGCAGACAGGCCAACACCTCCTCTTGGTCCTCTGGAAATTATTGAAGCTTCTGCAAGCTGTATTGAATTCAAGTGGAGAGTTCCAAAGGACGATGGTGGGTCCCCAATTACAAATTACGTTATGGAGCGTAATCAGATAGGCCGTAACACGTGGAAAAAGTATGGAGAGATCCCTGGAGACGCCCACTACAAGGACACAGATGTGGACCATGGAAGAAGATACTGTTATCGTTTAAGGGCTGTGAACGCAGAGGGGATCAGTGAGCAGATAGAAACGGAGGATGTCCAGGCTGGAATTAGAGGTAACTCATTGATCTTTCTATCGTCAGAAGGCAGCTGAGAAACACTCATGGAATTCACCGTATGTCGGTGTAGTTTTGCATAGCATAGTGCAAATACTCTGGCAGAGGCTGCCTAGCATAGTACAACCCTCAAAACCTTGTCAAAATGATGATATCAGCAGTGGACTTGGTCAATGATGATGAGAGAGAAAAACAGCAGACCTAGCTCTTGGAAACTAAAAATTTGAAGGGAGCCATAACTTTGTTTGTTGTGAGGAAGTTTGGTTTTGAAGCAAATCAGGTATATATGCAGTATACACATGTGTATGGTCATGTACACACACACATATATATACACACACACACACACACACACACATACAGTATACGCGCAGTATAGAACTACCAGTTTCAGGCAAAAAATACTGTGTTGTGTATATATTTTTGCCACCTATTAAAATACCGCGAGGCGCTGTATTGTGAAATCTCCCAAAAAAATCTATAGGTATTGCATTTTCAGCAATTGTATCGTATATGTATGTACACTATACTGGCAAAATTATTCGCTAACCCAAGTGCCATCCCATTCCTAACCCATAGGCTTCAATATGGCATCCGTTCACCTGTTGCAGTCATTACAGTTTCTTGGAAGGCTGTCCCCAAGATTGAGGAGTCTGTTTTTTTTTCTTCCAAAAGTCCATTGGTGAGGTCACACTGATGGTTGTTGAAAGTATTTGCCACCACTGGACCCTAGAGAAGAGGAGATGTGTTCTCTGGAGTAATGAATCACTCTTTTCCATTTGGCAATATAAGGAATGAGTCTGGGTTTGAAGGTTGCAAGGAGAGCGGCACATTTCGGACTTCATGGTGCCGTGTGTGAAATTTGGTGAAGAAGGAATTGTCTCTTACGAAAATTGACCATGGTTTTACTGTAGTGACCATGGTTTTACTGTTGTAACCATGGCTTCTCCAAGTACTCTGAACCAACCATAGTATTACTATGGCTTATCCATGTTTCTTTGGTGACCATGAAAGCTGTGGTTCCTGACTAACCATGGATCCAGGGTATTCATGTTTTTTTTCAGCATGGTTTGTGTCGATGGCCATCATCGCAATTCCGACCCACTGCCATTCCGACAGTGTTTTCTCTGACTCTAAGCCCACATTTAATAGTTTATAAAAAAACAACATTCTTCCTTTCATTTAAACATTGTTGCAAGTGCTTAGAGGCGCGTGAACAACGTTCTAACTCCATTGACATTTGCAACAATGTTGCGACACGAGCGGAAAGTGGTGGAGAGAGTGACAGCGCAGTTACAAGATCAGTGTATCATTTTATCACGGTCCAAATGCCCTTAACTTGCCCCTTTTCCCTGCTTTGTCATACCTGGTCCCATACATCTGGGATGTAGCCTATTTCCAATAAGACGTCAATGTCGGAATGGCGGTGCGTCGGAATGGCGGAGTGTAACCTTTACCCGGCTAGCCCCATCAGTTCATGGCAGTCTATGAGAGATTCGGTACATCTCGGCTTTCTGATTGGAATCCGATATTGAATATTGCTATTGACAAATGAAAGGCCTAAACATATGGTCAGCAACCAGACAAGTTATATGAACTATCCTCTAAGTATTAACGGATGTTGTAATATAAGAAATTGTTAGTCAAACAATTTTAAATGCCAACCTAATCATACCATGTTAACCAGATCAACTGGTGTTTTGTTTACAACTACAACTTATCTCTTTTCAACCGTTAAAAGGCTTGAAATGACTCACCAATTTAGTGACACTTATAATAAGACCCATAGCATTTAAGACGAGACATTTGGGAGCTTACAAAGTCTATAAGTAGCTTACTAAATAGATGGGAATGAGACCTTGCCGATCGAGCTAGCGGCTAGCCCACCTCTCGTAAAATAACTCAGCTAGCTAGAACTAGGTGTCCAGCTAGCTAACACAGAACATGTCATGTTGACAACAATCATATTAGTTTATACAACTATTTAGCTCAACATTTCGCTAGTTGATCAAGGAGGGCCCTTTGGTTGGAAACGAGGCATTTTTGAACTTTGCGAAAACACCATTTATTAGGTAACTCGTTTCAGTGGCTGTGGTGGTGGTCAAACGCATATATACCTTGGCTGATGCTAGCACCTAAAAGGGGCGTTTATGTTCTGAAAACTCAGTTGTGCGGTCACTAGGTAGCCCCGTCCCCGAACTTGCCCATCACGATTTGAGTGGTCGGTCCACTTTGGCTTTTCAGCCTAGCAAAGCGACCAGGGGTGCCTAGAATGCCCCAGGAGCAAATTCAATTTGCGGCCACTAGGGGCGTCTAGATTTCTAGCCTACAAAAAACATGGTTAATTGTGGGCTTCTTGGTCACCCCAAAAAAACATGAAAACGTGTCTGCAGCCGTGGTGTATTGGTTACGGAGTTGGACTGAAGATCACAGAGTTGCAGGTTCGAATCCCACCCTTACCTCTCCCTACACCTCCGTCCATGACTGTAGTGCCCTTGAGCAAGGCACCTAACCCCACATTGCTCCAAGGACAGTCAGTAATACGTGCGTTGGATAAAAAAGCGGCAGCTAAGTGTAATTTAACGAATAATTATAAACCGCGGTAAAACCATGTTTAGTTTTCAGACTAAAACCATGGTTCATAGTCCAACCAAAAACCGTGCAAAACCATGCTAAAAAAAACATGAAATCATGGGATGGTGTGGGGTTGTTTTCCAGAATTTGGGCTTGGTCCCTAAGTTCCACAGAAAGGAACTCTGAATGCTTCAGGATAACTAAACATTTTTGACAATGCCATGCTCTCAACCTTGTGGTCAGTTTGGGGAGGGCACCTTCCTCTTCCAACATGACCGTGCACCAGTGCAAAGTAAGGTCCATAAAGACATGGATTGGAGAGTCTGGTGGGGATGAACTTGACTGGCCTGCACAGTGCACAGAGCCCTAGCCTGAACCCCATCGAACATCTTCGGGATGAATTAGAGCAGAGATTGAGAGCCAGGCCTTCTCAACAAAAATCAGCGTGTGACCACACCAATGTAGTTTTGTAAAAAAAAAAAAAAAAAAGGTTTTTAAAAATCCTATAAACAGCCTTCCAAGAAGAGTTGAGACTGCAACAGCTGAAAAAGGTGGATCAGCATCATATTTAAAGGGCAACTCCTGCCAATTTCAATGTGCTGTTGTATTGCTCACACTACCCTTGACTTGTCAGTACTCGGTGACGCCGCATTTTTTGGCCCAGCCCTTTCCGAGATATGAGCTATTCTAATGGGGGCAACTTTTGTTTACATTTAAAAAACTAGAATGGGCACTCGGTAGAGCGCAAACCTTCGCTTACGCCACTTTTTCTGGCCATCTTCAAAGTGTGGGGCATAACATTCTCCAAATTTTGGTGTTAGTTTCATTTAAATCGGACCGGAATATCGTAATATTACATTTTTGGCCCAGTCTTGACCTCTTATTCAATTCAGCATGCACACGTTCTTCTGGCATATAGTGCTTGGCAAAGAAAAACGTTTTTGACCTTTTCGTGACCTTGACCTTGACCTTTTACCCAATCACTACCAAAAAGTAATCGGTTGTTCCTTGGGTCATGACCAATCATCCCAGTAAATGTCATAAAAATCGTCTCAATTTACGTTTTGACCTTTTCGTGACCTTGACCTTTGACCTAATCAATCCCAAAAAGTAATTGATTGTTCCTTGGGTCATGACCAATCATCCCACTAAATTTCATGAAAATCGGCTCAATTTACGTTTTTGACCTTTTCGTGACCTTGACCTGGACCTTTGACCTTTGACCCAATCACTCCCAAAAATTAATCGATTGTTCCTTGGGTCATGACCAATCATCCCACTAAATTTCATAAAAATCGGCTCAATGTACGTTTTTGACCTTTTCGTGACCTTGGCCTTGACCTTTGACCTTTGACCCAATCACTCCCAAAAACTAATCAATTGTTCCTTGGGTCATGACCAATCATCCCACTAAATCTCACAAAAATCGTCTCAGTTCTGTCTGAGTTATACGAAGTACAAACAAACATTTTGACCTTGACCTTTGACCTTTGACCCAATCACTCCCAAAAACTAATCGATTCTTCCTTGGGTCATGACCAATCATCCCACTAAATTTCATAAAAATCGGCTCAATGTACGTTTTTGACCTTTTCGTGACCTTGGCCTTGACCTTTGACCTTTGACCCAATCACTCCCAAAAACTAATCAATTGTTCCTTGGGTCATGACCAATCATCCCACAAAATTTCATAAAAATCGGCTCAGTTTTGACTGAGTTAGACGAAGTACAAACAAACAAACAAACAAACAGACATATTGACAAATAAATACACGGCGGGCAAAACATAACCTTCTGGCGAAGGTAATAATAATAATAATGAGCATAGGCCTACTCCAAATATTTTCCCAAAAGTTATCGCTGTTTGCTAGCTGTCTGCTGATGTTGCATATCCTTTTGGATGTTTTTGGGAATAAATAAAAATGTTTTTTTGAAATGTAAACAAAGTCTGGCCCCATTAGAATAGCTCATATCTCGGAAAAGGCTGGGCCAAAAACGACGGCGTCACCGGGTACTGACAAGTCAAGGGTAGCGTGAGAAATACAACAGCACATTGAAATTGGCAGGAGTGTCCCTTTAAGTCTATGGTTTACTGTAGGAATGGGTTAGCACTGAAATTCATGTGTGCATCAAGGCAGATTAGGGGACACTTTTAACATTATAAGTGTATCAACGTACATTGTACTCCCTAACACAACACGATCAAATGATATGACTTTGCTAATCTGGAACAGCTTTTCCTGAAATTCCTTGATTTTCCAGTAAATCTTTATCTGTGGGCACCCTGAAAATGTTATATGATATGGAAAGTTCACACTACCCATTTGCATACAGCACTGATCTACGGTGTAATGACGTCAATATTTAAGGATACACAATTAATCCCATCGCCTAGATGACTTGTAAAATATCATGCAGTCATACTACATGTACAGTAGGCTACATCCCAGTACAGTGAACTGAAAATGAATAGCGTTCATTTCTTACAGCCTATCCCGGACCTCCTAGTGTTCCCAAAGTAGAGAGTGCATTTAATGACTGCATCAATCTGATGTGGACTCCCCCCACCAACACTGGTGGTGGACAAAACATTTTGGGCTATATTGTGGAGAAGAGGAAGAAGGGAAGCAACCTTTGGGGGCAGGTCTATCCACCTGAGGGTCAACTAATCAAAGGTCAGTTCCAAATCTGAATATGGAGTAGAAAAGCCTGTACTCTTTTACCAAGACTAAAGAGAATAAGCAAGAGATTGTGGTCTTCTCTACTCCATCTGATAATATTTATTGGACAAACATCCTAAGTAACTACTGCAGTACTTTCCTAAGTTTAAGTGCACTTACGACTTAAAATTCTAATTCTGAATAAGCACACATACTTGCATGTGATTACTGTCATGTCAATCACATAAAGCTTGCAGGGACCGTCTGATTCTGTTGACAATATTTGTTCACAGGCAAGAAATTTGGAGTTACAGATGTTATTGAAGGAATGCAATATGAGTTCCGTGTAGCTGCTGTAAACATGTCAGGAGCGGGTGAATTCAGTACCCCATCTGAATTTGTGTTTGCCAGGGATCCCAAAAGTAAGTGTATCTATGTGAATGAATTATTATTATTATTATTATTATTATTATTATTATTATTATTATTATTATTATTATACAAACCCAACCAAATTGAGCTGCAAGTCATTTGTTTTTTTGTTGAATGGTAAATGTTATCAGCATTAAGAACAGAGTAGTACCATTTATTAATCCCGATAGAAATGAAACTGCTTATGACTTGAGACCAACATAAAGCAAAAAGATGCCTTGATCAGCACATAATGATTTGTTTCCAACAGAGCCCCCTGGAAAAGTACTTGACTTGAAGATCACAGATTCAACCTATACCACTTTGTCCCTGGCCTGGACTAAACCAGTCGAGGAGAAAGGTGTGGAAGACGAGGCTAAAGGATACTTTGTGGAGATTCGGCCCGCTGAATGCATAGAATGGAACCGCTGCAACGTCACTCCTTTACTAACTGGCTCATTCACTGTAAAATGCCTGAAGTCTATGGCCATGTACTGGGTGAGAGTCATAGCTACTAATGACGGAGGAGATGGACTGCCAAGAGATTTGGACAATTACGTTCTTGCCATGCCTCCGCCAGGTAAAATTACACACATATATATAGTATACAGCCGCGGAAAAAAATTAGAGACCACTTCGAATTTTTCAGTTTTTCTGATTTTACTATGGATCGTGTTCGAGTAAAACAGACATTGTTGTTTCATTCTACAAAATAACAAACATTTCTAAGGAAAATATTGTCATTTACAGCATGTATTTGCCAAGAATTGATCTAAATAACTCAAAAGATGCAATGTTTTCAGACCTAAAAACGGCAAGTATAACACGACTTTCCAGGTCTCTAATTAACCATTGGATGACCAAGTGTTGGATTAGATGTGAAATTTGGCCTATATATATATATACACACACACACATGTACTGTCTTTTGTAAGGTGCCGTGAAGCAAGTAAACGTCTGCTAAATGTAAATAATTCATGAAACACCAAAAATATTGCATTGAGTACACTTAAGACCAACAAATATGTGTTTTCTGTGTTTCCTGTAGTACGACCCAGATTCACAGATCTGAAAATCAAAAGCCTTATGGTGGTTAAAGCAGGGAACTCGGCACGTTACAATATCAACTTTGAGGTAAAATGTGAAAAAATATTTTACATACGAAACAAAACATTCATATAATTACACAATATTTCCCTCCTTAAAACAAACTTCCATTTTCAACTGTATTCAGGCTTCGCCATGGCCAAATGTGACCTGGTTGAAAGATGGCGTCCCTGTAAGCAAGCGCATCACCGTTAGCAATGGCCCCACTTCATCCCAGCTTCTGATTCCGTCAGCTGAGCGTAATGACACGGGAGTATACACCATTCTGGTGAAAAATATTGTGGGCCAGGAAACCTTCAGCATTGAGATCAGAGTCACAGGTGTGTGATGATTTTCTGCAAATGTAGAGTAACCCCTACAACCACAAGTGTATACTAATGCTTATCACATGGTAAATCTACTCATTTTCTATATGGTGTGTAGACTTCCAAATTAGCAGCTACATTGTTTGAAACTGCAAACTGTATCTACTCTCTGCATGTTAAAAAGAAAAGAAACCTCTTCCACAGGATACTGTGGCTGTGGAGTTTCACTACAGTGAGCTCATCAGAATTGACTCTACAAAACTTGATTACAGATGAGCCCAAGCCACCTGGCCCAGTGGAGGTTGAGGAGAATGTGCCAGGCACAGTCACAGTGACCTGGACCGCATCTCCAGATGAGAAACGTGACGACAGGCTCCACTACATGGTGGCGAAGCGCGACTCTACCAAAAAGACATGGCACACTGTGGCAGATCGCATCTTCAACAACAAGTACACGGCTTGCAACATCATGCCGGGCCGTGAATATCGGTTCAGAGTCTTTGCCAAGAACGACATGGGAATGTCTCTACCATCGGAGTCACCCAAGTGGCTCATCGTTGGCAAGAAAGGTTTGTTTTAACATGGTTATCTCTACATCACATATTAGAATCCTTTGTCCAATAGAGTAGTAATTGTAAATGTTTCCGAGTTTGTCAGCCTTATTCTTGTTAAGTTGCTCATTTCAATCATTTCCTTTGTGTACATTGTTGTTACCCATCTATACAGTGAGGAACAATGAAAATAAAGTACAAATGACACTTTATCTTTTTTCCCTTATCACTTCAGAAAAGTTTGCATTGAACATGCCTGAGACCAAGTCATGTGACCTGGATAGGCCTCCCAAGTTCCTGGTTCCTTTGAGGATGCACACTGCCCCCGAGGGCTATGAGTGCTACATGAGCTGTGCCGTGATCGGAGACCCAGCGCCTCATGTCACCTGGTACCGCAACAATGTCAGCCTCAACACCAACACCAACTACTACATCTCAAACACTTGCGGCGTCTGCTCCATGCTCATCCTGAGAGTGGGCCCCAAAGACATGGGAGATTACATGGTCGTTGCTGAGAGCGAACTGGGGAGGGCAGAGTGCACCACTAAACTGACTGTGCGAGGTAGGAATTCACTGCATTTGAGTACTTCTCTTTAGTCTTAAGATACTGTATTAATCATGTACAGGTCTTTCAAATAGTCACACTAAAATCAGGATCAACACATCACACTGTGATTCATTTGCCAAATGAGTCATGAACATATATTTACTGTATATTTACTATACATTCAAAATAAAGCTACATGTATGTACAGGTGTGTGTACCGTATATAAAGTTTCCAATGGAAAGATCATGACTTCTCACTAATCTGTTTTATGTTCTTTTTCCAGATTAAGCCAACAGTTCATCAATGACCAGGATGTTCCATTCTGAACATATGGTGTGGTTCTGAGATTTTCTTTTTTCTTTTTTTTTTGGACTCAGTGAGACTTATATAATGCTTTGATTTGTTGTTTTTATGTAGAAGTATTTTCGCTTATCTTTTTCTGAAGATATAATGTGTTATCACATGTAATGTGATGTTACTCAACATTCTAGGTGTTGCATTCACTGGAGAATGGTATGCATCACTTGACTGTAATAATTAGGTTTTGAGGGATGAATGAGTTGTGATGGCATTTTCTCATGTATCATGCTTTGTCTTAAGCAAACACCTTTCGACTTTTCTGGTTTACTTATTATTATGAACATTACAATGCGGCCTCTAGGCCAGCAGTACTTCAGTGACCATAACAGTGCATAGAAATGAGTGATGCCTAGCATTGCCACAAGTCTGCTTCTTAGATGCTTCAATGTCAGACTAAAGCACTATTCTCTGACATGTTAAAAAATACTGGGCAAAGTACTGTCCTGTGACCACTGCACTAATGACAATAGTAGATGGTACACAAAAAAATGTTGTAACTGGTCAATAAACATGTCAAGACTGAAATTCATCAAACAGTCAGTAAAATGTGTATTTCCATCATTCTGCGTGACATGGAAAATGTTAGGTAACACTTTAATTAAAGCCAACATTATAAGCGCATTTATAACAAATTATAACGCACATTATAATTACTTACAACATATTATGACTCCACTCATAATGCTTCATGATGCTTTATATTCACAGTTATGATTAACTATGAATGTAGCTTATGTTGCTTTATAAATCCAAGGGTGTCATGAGTGCTCTTGACTGGCTATAAACTACAGGCTGCCTGATGGGTCTTATAGTACATTATGAATACCTAAACCCCTCTATGCACAGACCTGGATGATAAACTGTCATAAGGGCTCATATGATGCTATAATGTTTCATGTGAGATCATAAGTTGTCAATGTGTGCTCTAAGTAAAGTGAAGTTCATATGGATGCATCTGTAATGCACTGTATAATGCACAGCTATAATGCATCATAATGTACTGTAAGCCCCATCAGGCAGCCTGTAGTTTATATCCTGTCATGAGCACTCATAATACCCTTGGATTTATAAAGTATTATAAGCTACATTCATGGTTATGCATTACTGTTAACATAAAGCATCATGAAACATCATCGGTGTAGTAGTAATGCTTTGTAAGTAATTATAATGTGCATTATAATTTGTTTTAAATGCGCTCCTAATGCGCTATAGATATGGGCTTCATAGAAAGTGTTACCAAATGTTATTTCAAAAATAGAATCTGCTAATGCACCAACACATTACATTCACACGCATGATTTGTTTTGCGTGGTAAAACTTGATGGCAGGGTGCCAAAATAGGCCCAGTGCAGTTATTCTAACTGGCTCACACGCACATTCTGCATAGCACGCTACAGTTATTCTGAGGAGTCAAGGTGCTTATTCTGTGCGGCGCACCATCCACTCACATGTACATCAACTGTAATAAAACGTTGATCTTCTTAACTCCTGAACAGAGCCTCTGCTGTTATAACCTTATTGTCACCAAAATGTTAATGACCAAGGCTTAATCTGTTACTTAAGTGTATCATAACAGTGTTGTTATGATGTAGTTTTTTAAGCGGTGTGCATAGGCCCTGGCCCGTTGGTGGGCCCAAATGTATGAAGAGGCTACAGGAAAACATTAATGTGTGTGAATAAAAACGGTTGCCGTGTACATCTTCATTAACCACACTGGCAATGGGCAGCGTAGAGATACGGAGCCCTGGGGAAATCCCTTCAGAAGCAGCAGATGAGCAGGAATCAAAGCGTAACACAATACATAACGACAATTCCTGGAGCCCAGTTCATCTGAGGTTACAGGAAACAGGAAGTCAGAACAGATTTTCTGCTCAGTTCGAGAAAATACAGGAAAATCATTCTCTTAATCTACCAGTGATGTGGCAACGCAAGCCGAATCTCAGACAACATACTGTACAGTTGAAGAATTTGTTTGTATGGAGTCACGTACAAAAGAGGGAGTTTCAGATGGTGTGTGTGTGTGTGTGTGTGTGTGTGTGTGTGTGTGTGTGTGTGTGTGTGTGTGTGTGTGTGTGTGTGTGTGTGTGTGTGTGTGTGTGTGTGTGTGTGTGTTTGCCTCAAACCCATCATGAGAAAGAGAAGAGAGGAGCTACTGCCTAGTCTAACGGGGCAAAAACACTGAGCTTGACAATAACCAGAAAATTAGTCAAACAAACAACACAACCAATTTGAGGTCGTTTGAAATCAGCATCTGGACTAGATGCTTTCCTGACATGGACAAGAATGAGATATCTTTTCCAATGGTTTGCATTTTTGCAGAGGTTCTTCAGATATAAGGACATCACTCACAGCAAAACTAACACGACCTTTGAGTAAAGATGAAGTAATTGAAAAAAAGTAATATCAGTGATATGGAGAAGGGGAACACAATTATGTTAATGGAGATGGGAATGAAATGTAAAAATAATGAGCGTGGTCACTACAGGTACTTCGGGAAATACAAAGTCAACCGTAGACATCCAACTACAATCAATTCTTATCAGTGAGCCGCAGTTTGTTAATGTATCCATGGGATTAGATGTACGCAAATGAATAACTAGATCAACACATACACACACTTCCATCAATAAAAGGTTAACAAAGGTTCTGAATCAATACATATTTTCCCAATTACATTAGAGACTGGCCTTTCCCAGGGCACAGCCATCTTTTTTTGGAATCCCGACTAATAAATTGTATGAACCCTCACCCCTGTGCTAGCAGTAGATCATATGATTGGTCAGGTCAAACATGTGTTGCAGCCATCTGACTGATTTACAAGTAGTGTGCCCTGTCCATTCTCAGCACACTCACACGAAACCTTCCCTTATTTGGTCCAATTCTGGTGCTGTATATTAATCTCTCTGTGTGCTAAGTGTCTCTAAGCTGAATCTGCATTCCTGTGACACACATAGAGCCCACACCATCACACCAAGTGTACCTGCGAATGCTTGGGGTTAAAAGCAAGTGTGAAAACGACACCAGCGTATCCTTGCAAGGCTTAGGTTCCTGTCAAATGCCTACTGGTAACTCATAGCCGGACAGAATTCGATATTGAGGACTAATACAAAGCAACAGGGAAGGGATGTCCCAAACATGCTCTTGACATTAGATTTAACATTGACCAACATACTTCAGAGGACAGACACAAACTATGATAACCAATACTTCTCTCAGACACATTCCTAAGTCTGTGAAGAACCTGATACTGATTAATGACCAGCCTAGATTCCTGTCATAGTGCTGCAAGTGTAATTTGTAGTACTTTCTCATTAGCGTACAGACTATTCACATTATTTAGCTTCTATTTGCTGTTCACTTGGTGTGAAAAATCTTCACAAGCAAAGTAATTTAAATTAATTGTCTCAGTCATCAGAATTACTTAACTTCAGATGTCACAGACCTTTGATGACAATGTTTACATCACACATTATTTAACAATGTACTGTAAGTGTGTATCTTGTACATTGTACATGTGTACAAATGCATCTGTTCAAACTACCAGCAAACAAAATTAATTATCTATGCCACAACATGGAAAAGTAATTCATAGTAACATTCAAAGTCATTGTAATTTGTAAATGTATGTAAACCTCTTTCAGCTTCTTATCTATGTCTCAATTTTCAAATGCATGACAATTGTATACATGCTAAGACATATAAGATGGTCTTCCAAACATGCCATAAGGAATACCTTGTGTCCTCAGTAAATCAGTGATCTTACCTCTGAATTTTTTGTGTCTCCTTATGAACCTTTGGGGTGAACGCTGGTTTGTTTGATGCATACCAGCATCCATTCAACTGTGTGACTGAATTTTTACAAGCAATTCTAATAAGCAAAAGTCTCGGGCATGCATTCCTGACAGAGAAAGTTTGTGAGGGAGGAGTTACTTAGAGATCCTATAGTTCTCACCTCCTAAGACAGTAAGTCTATCCCTCACCATTGCGGGAGTGGCCCACAAAAAAGGCCTGCTCAAAGAATCCTAAAAGAGCTTTACTGCCTTGCAAAGCAGTAACACAAAAATATCAGGAAGAAGTGTTGCCAGCACAAGAGGAGAGCTGAGAGCCACAGAACAAAGTCAACATCAAAGTAAGTCCCAGCCTCCTCTTTTGTCCTTACTTTTAGCCAGAAATTACTATTTTGACTTACACAAGACTCACATTTATCTGAAAAAAATTACATTACATTTCTGATTACCCAATGATACACGTTTGCTTTGCTCTTTTTACCTTCAGTGCCATACTGACTTTGTATATTTTGAAGAATGAGATACATGAGTACGGAAATGTCGACATAAACAATGTGTGACACAATGCAGTAACATATTCTATTTTATGACGACTTATGGTATGCCCACACCAATTTGGCAAGTGATTCTCATCAATCTTGAACAAGCAAGTGCGGTAGAGCAACACTACACTACATATGATACACGAAACTGTGAATGAAATATCTCCATCTATCTTCTGCTCAGTGCATCTAAGAAGTATGTATTAAAACATGACTGACATGCACTGTCCATTTAACCCTGTGGTGACCTAAATGTCAGTGGTGCCTAATGCTCCAGCCCCTAATGGCTGACCCTTTTCCCTGTGTTTAAAGCTGCCCTCGATGTGTAAATGAGTGTGAATTCCTTGTAAAAAAAGAAAATGCATTAAGGAAAATGGTCTTGTAAAGTTAGTTATCGTCTGACATTTAAAAGTTACGACAAACCGTTTATACCGTAATACAAAAAGCTCGTGAAATATGACACATTTATATTATTATAGTGTAATAATGGTTTATGTAGAAACCATTAATGAGAAGTATTTTGTGACCTAAACGTAAACAGTAAAAACATTTGGCCAGCAACTTCTGTGGGACTTACCTCCCAACAACACATGTGGGGATGAATGTAAATGTATAGTGCGGGTGTAAGTAAATAGGTAGTAGAAGCTGGCAACACTGTTAATGTGCGTTTGGTAGTTGTTGATTTATATAATGTGTAAGAAAACACTTAACTCTTCTCACGCACTTGAATGTAGGCCAACATAGAAACACTAATTATACATTTTGCTGCTTGGGCACTTCAGATTTAGGGCTGTCCCCTTCAGCAGAGGCCGTGGAAACTTAAGATAGGGGTCAAACGTGATGTCACTGCAAGGAGGCAGTCTGCGCGTAGTTAAAAAAAAAAAAAAAAAAACACAGCACATAAAAATGTAAGGACACCCTGGAGTCATACCACTAGACGGAGCTACGGATCTGAGAACGAGGCCCTGAGCCCCACTGCCACATGGCCTGAACATATTTATATATCAATCACAAGACGCTGTTGCTATGCTGAGGCATTTTTTCACCCGATACTGTACTGTTGAGGGAGGGGGAAACAAGAATTAAGAGATGCCTACCCCTGTACATGTCATTTCCTGACACATATTTCCAAATTTAAACAAAATGCAGCAGTATATCCTTAAATTACACATGCCTGAAACAATAGCTTAATGATACCGGAAGCATTTAAAATATATGAAACACTATAATTGGACACATCAGAATCGCGGCATTTACTTGAAAGATAAAGGTGATAATGTCAGATATTCCCTTAGCCATCTACCTCCATCAACATTCATTGCGAGGCAAAATACAGGATTTATCAGCCTCGTGTTTTGCCATTTTTTGCCAAAAGAACATTTGTCTCACAACAAACAAATTTGTCTCAAGCCCCATTCGCATGGGATAAATGTTACATAAAGGGGCAGTATTGGGGGGGTTGATCAGTAGGCATTGGCAAGTCAGAAATCAGGCGCAGATGATGGGGAGTGGGATTTGCCAGATCAGCAGCTTCCGTAAAGGAGAAAGATAAGATACCCTAGGTGTGAGAGGTAGAGATAGTAAAAATAAAAAAAATAAAAACCTGAAGCACGACTGTACACCATTCTGACCTCCAAAAACTGTCCCTTCATAACAAAACTAGCCCTACTTATCTCCAATAACCTTTTTATGCCTTTTTAAACCTTTTTATGTTCCTGATTATGTCCTCTTATGTGAGTCGCTTTGGATAAAAGACTATGCTAAATATAATGTAACGAAATGTAATGTAACATAGAAACTTTAAAAAGCCAGTCAACCCAAGCAGAGGGCAGCCTGCGTCACGGGTTAGTCTGTGACTGATGGTTTTATGGGGTATGTGACCTATCACAGGCAAAGTAGCCTGCCTCAGTACAGGCAACGTCTTCTCGGATCACAGGAATTCCTCAATTTACAATCCGTTTTGAGTTTCTACTGGCAGAAAATATCAAACTGACCATGGTCGAAGGCACACACCAGCGTAAGGGAGCTGGGGAGACCTTTAATGTTTGACGGGGGAAAAAAATATAGCAGCCTGTTATCATCTTATATCCAGTTTCATGTATGTTGCAGGGATACGTTCTTGTATCAACATATCCATGTAAATTTCACAGGCTATAAACACAATCCAATATAGATGGTGGACAGTGTAACAGCAAAAGGAAAGCAATGCATAAACCGCTGGGTTAACCATGCTCATTTGAATACAATTACAACCACACTCTTTAACAGCATGACAGAATATGAAAATAAAACTAGAGAGACAAATACAAACCTATACCTTTCGTGCAAACATTTCCTTTCAATGTACAAAGTACAGCTACTGTATGTCTAAAAAAGGACCTCACCAATTTAGTCTCAGGCTCTTAATCTTTCTTTACTGTATAATAGAGACTTCAGTGTGAACAAGATTTGCTTAAGGTATGTCAGCGTCAGATTCTTCCTGTAGACAGATTGCCTAAATCCAACGGTTGGTGTGGTTAGAAAACTGACACCCACTGCTGACTCCCGTCATCTAAAGCGATAATAAATCCTGCTGTGGACAGATGGATTTCCTTACTGTTGCTAAAAGCTCCTACTACATGTTACATCTCACACCTATGCTACTGCCAGCTGCTGGGCTGATCTCTGTCCTCTATATCAGTTTAATACATTTTGTCTGTTTGCTGATAAACACTTAAGGGAAAATTCATCATATTCACAACGTGTGTAATCCAGAAGTGCTATGACATTAAGGAAAACAATTTAACAAACAAAACAACAAGCTGAAATTGCATGGTGATGTGCCATACGATCATCTGCCAAACGTTTGCTACTTTACACTTTCATACGTGCCCTGCCACAGACCTCCGTTTACTGCTTGGACACCTTGCTAAGACCCCTCCTCCACTGTTTCAAAAACAGACTCCTGACTTCCTGACCTTGGTTGAGCATGCTATGAAACTAAAATCTACTCTGGCACACGTCACATGGATTGCAAATTGGTAATTCAAAGACGCAGGAAGAAGAAGCAGACCCCTTGAACCTTACCCATGTTTACAGATTTTTCAGTATTCCAAACATGATCCAAGATACAAGATATTTCAGATATTAAGTACTAATATCATCCCCTTTTCCCAACTTCCGTTCCCTGAGTAAACATTTATTCTGGTTGCCAAGTTGGGGTATGATATGTGTTTCCCAAAAACTCCAAAAAGCAGTTCTTAGGCCTAAGTAGTAGTTCTTAGTATGAGGTGCCTTCTAGGCAATATATCAGAAACAGCTCTCACATCATCACTACAAGTTTATGCATACACCAAAATAAAAAAGATGCATGTAGGCCGATAAATTATTGTATAGACATAGTTTCACAACCTGGCTCAAGGGTCATGACACAGAAAGGGTACAGACAAGAGGGTAATAGATTTATATGCTTTATTTTCAATTTCAAATTGTCCAACCCAGGCAGAGACCGACAGACAGACCAGACCAGAACAGAACAGAGCAGAAGAAAACAGACCAGACCAGACCAGACCAGAACAGACCAGAACAGAACAGACCAGAACAGACCAGAACAGAGCAGAGCAGAAGAAAACAGACCAGACCAGACCAGAACAGACCAGAACAGAACAGACCAGAACAGAACAGACCAAACCAGACCAGAACAGACCAGAACAGACCAGACCAGAACAGACCAGAACAGAACAGAGCAGAAGAAAACAGACCAGACCAGACCAGAACAGACCAGAACAGAGCAGAAGAAAACAGACCAGACCAGACCAGAACAGAACAGACCAGAACAGAACAGACCAAACCAGACCAGACCAGACCAGAACAGACCAGACCAGAACAGACCAGACCAGACCAGAACAGAACAGACCAGAACAGAACAGACCAAACCAGAACAGAACAGAACAGAACAGAACAGACCAGACCAGAACAGAACAGAACGGAGAAGAACAGAACAGACCAGACCAGACCAGACCAGACCAGACCAGACCAGAACAGAACAGACCCGCCCCAGCCAAAACCTACAGCCGACTCGTGGGGAACCTGGTTGGCTTTCACAGGCAGGCAGACAGCGAGAGAGAGCAGAGTCGCCTCAGCCAGCCTACAGCCTACTATACCGTAGGCCTAGGCTAGCTCTCACAAGCAGAACAGTCAGAAAGGCAGAGGCAGAGAGAGAGAGAGAGAGAGAGAGAGAGAGAGAGAGGCAGAGAGAGGCAGAGAGAGAGAGAGAGAGAGAGAGAGAGAGAGAGAAAGAGAGAGAGAGAGAGAGAGAGAGAGAGAGAGAGAGAGAGAGAGAGAAGAGAGAGAGAGAGAGAGAGAGAGAGAGAGAGAGAGAGAGAGAGAGAGAGAATGCACTGGAGTGCTTTTAAATGCCGGCCTCCAGCAGCCTTAGATCAGCAATCACTTAACCTAATGATTGACAATCAGCAGCAGCACCTGAAGGGGAAATAGCAGCAGATCTCCAGATCAGTGGTCCATTAACTCAATCAGCAACAGAACCTGAAAAGGAAAAAGAGCAGCAGAGACGCCCAGTGACACCTAGTTGTTCCGGTGGAACCCTACAATGTCCAGGGCCGTGACATACCCTCCCCCATAAGAGTAGGGTTCCCACTGGGCACCCAGAGCAACACCAAAACAATAGTACACCAGCTAACAAACAACATAAACAAACATACATAAATCAGACTACCACCTACCCCCAACTACCCAGTAACCCCACAGCACCTGAGGAAGACATGGAGTGCAGCAAAAGACAGACGGAAACTTCAGGGGCAGTAGCGAAGGCTCTAGAGACAGGTGCCCCGTTCCGGTGGAACCCTGCAATGTCCAGGGCTGTGACAATAGTGATATATTGCCTAGGGTGCATCTCATTCTTAAGTACTACTTAAGCGTAGCCTCTTACTGCAGCAGGGGTCGCTGGCGACCATATTCACTTGCTGAAAATGCTTAACTACATCATAACAACATTGCTGTGACATTACAGAGAGCCATAGTGCTGAGCTAAGGGGTTAAGTACTGCTTCATTTAAAAAATAAATGGGGAAACGTAGCCTAGGATGTTGTGGAACCACAACTAAGGGCCAAAACATACCAAGGCGGAACGGAACGGTCGCGAGATGAACGCTGTCTTTCTGCTTAGTTTCGGCCAGTGTGTAGCTAGCGTGCTACTTTGCCATTCATTTAAACGAGACACCGCCGGTCACCGGAGTGAAAAATTCGCTCGAGTTCTATTTTCCAAATGCAGCACGGCGCGGAGCCGGCTCCCGCGCCACTGACGCCCGACTACCGCCAGTTGGTGTGTAAGGACAGATATGTTTCAATGTATTTTCACCGACGCCGGTAAAAAACGCGGCTGTTCCGCGACGCTTTTACCGCCCTGGTGTGTAAGACCCCTAACTCACTTGTGTATCACCCCTTTTGGGGTATAGACCACCAAGAAGAGTTCTCCAGGCATCTCTGCCCTGCAGTAGTCTGTGCAGTTGTTCCCAGGTGTAGCCTGCCCTTTTGTAGTCTCTTTCTTGGTCGGCCTTGCCTCCTCTTCCCTTGCAGATTCCATGTAAGGCCTTGCTTGGTGTTGTTGGAGGATGGCTTTTGGAGAGTGTGGCCAACGTCTCTCCATGCATCTCTGGAATATTTCTTTATCCACTAGTTGTCGTCCAATTCACCGCCAGAGTTCTTCGTTACTGATGGTTTCAGGCCAGTATGCGAAGAATTTGTTGCACTTTGATGAATCTCACCTTCTTTCTCTCCTTTTATATCCTTTCTGCGCATCTTCTAATACCCTCTTCTTCTTGGTAGTTGACACTGTCATTCTCGAGGTTTCAGCTCCACACAGCAAGACTTACTTTACATTGGAGTTGAAGAGTTAGGTTTTGATGATGATGGCAATACTCATGGCCTTCCAGATGTTCTTCAGCTGGTTGAAAGCTGCTCTTGCTTTGCTTACTCTAATTTTTACATAAAACTTTTCTGCCTTGTTTCTCAATGTTTCTGCCGAGGAATGTTAATTTGTTAACTTCTTACAGGGCTTCTCCACTAGACTGTGTTTGGCTGTTGGTCGGTACCCATATAGATGCTATAACATTATCCTACTGTTAAGCATTTGTAGATGCTCTTTTTGCAGTTATTTTGTATATTATGCTATTTGGATATAGATTATACCATTTGTGTAATTGATTCCCAGAGCTTAAAGAGAGTTTCTCCATATTTAAAATATGCTCTATTGTGTTTTACCACTTATCAAGGTCCGGTGATTTTGGTTGTTTCCATGCAACCATTTGTTTTATTGCAGATACGCAAGATCTTTTGATTTGTTTTAGTGTAATGACATTTAAGATTTAAGTGTAATTTTATTATTTTTCATTGCTGTAAACCTGCTGTCCAAAGGACAGACATCATCATTTAAGTTGACTGAAAAAAATACCACAGATGAAATTGAATAATATCACCACTACATGGAGGAACATACAGAACTGCAAATAGTGAGTTTAAAACAATATTTACCTTCATTTTCTGATTGCTCATAAAGTCAAACACATTCGCAACACTTTACAATAATGGTACATTAATTGTAATGGAATAATGTTGGAAGTAATGTATGATTTATGGTGAATTAACTCATAATTTATGTATGCAGTGATGTTTAATCTATTATTAGTCAATGAGTAGTCACTATTGTAGTCATGATGACTCACCATTAAGTAATTGTGGTACAACCAAGGTTAATTAATGGTGTGAATTACAAGTGTTAATACATCATATATTAACACTGCTGATGAAAATCCTGATATATCGATCCAATCATACATGAATCCAGCCTTAATTAATGATGCATGAGTAATAATGGAATAATGTTGTAAGTAATGTCAGCATCACCACTGTGGATAATAATCCTGCCATATAGATCCAGTCATATCTCAATCAGACCTTATGGCAACTCCATGGAGGCTATGTGACGGCATTGTGTCAGGAAGAGTGGCAGTGATGGTTCTGTGGCATTCGAAACTGGGAGGGGGGCATGCAACTTTGTTTCATCACCTGCAGGCTATGCCCTAGAAGCAACCTCTCCAGGCCTACTCTCTCGGTCCCACTCGCTACACCCCCTGGCCCCTGAGGCAGTTAACACAGGGAATCACTTCACATTTTTTACTTGCTCCCATTTTAATATAACTTACTGTGTCTTGTTTCTCACTGTCTGCATTCTTTTAGTGGCATCATTAATTAAGGTTGGATTCATGTATGATTGGATCAATATATCAGGATTTTTATCAGCAGTGTTAATATATGATATATTAACACTTGTAATTCACACCATTAATTACCCTTGGTTGTACCACAATTACTTAATGGTGAGTCATCATGACTACAATAGTGACTCCTCATTGACTAATAATAGATTAAACATCACTGCATACATCAATTATGTGTTAATTCACCATGAATCATACATTACTTCCAACATTATTCCATTACAATTAATGTACCATTATTGTAAAGTGTTACCGATATTTTTGTTAAAGACAATAAATTCAGGCATGTAAAAGGTCATTGTAATTACTGAGGACCCCTTTTCAAACCTTTAGCTCTACTGCCTACTTCACCATCACTGAAGCTCCTGTAAGTGTATTTTCTCTTAAATTTGTTAATTGGTTTGGAGTGACACTGCTACTGTCCCAACCATAACCTGTCAGTGTTGTACAGTAGTATTATATTAGAATAATATTAAATAATATATACTTTCTGAGAAGAGGTATGAGATGCCTAAAAAAACAGAGTGAAAACAAAATGGCTAATGTAAACAAACTAAATATACTATGTAAAAGAGTAGTTTTTTTGTCATCACTGTCAGATTTTGTTCCATAGCTTGTCAGTTTGTTCCATATTTGACTGAATCGTGCTGGTTAATGAAAAAGTATTTGTTGTTATCAGTTTTGTACCCTAGTATCAATGGGTGTTGCAGCCATTTTCTCACAAGACACTATCATCCAGGGTTGGCCCACCACAGGCTGATCAGACCGTTGGGTTACGGATGTAACCTTGGTTCTGTGAAGGAAAGAAAGGCTGCCAGACGGCTAGCCCAAGGGGCTGGAATATAATCCGCGCATGCGCGAGTTCTGAGGTACACTTATATCAAAACTTCATCACGTGAGTATGCCGCGCTACTGTACACAGTATATAAGTCCCAGCGCGGCATACTTCGTCCTCATAAAAATCCTGAACGCGAAGTCCAGAGCGACGACGAAGTCTGGCAGCCTTTCTTTCCTTCACAGAACCAAGGTTACATCCGTAACCCAACGTTCTGTTTCACTCAAGAAAGGCTGCCAGACGGCTAGCCCAAGGGGCTGGAATATGTATGCCCAAACGTCGCGGCGGACAACCATACGACAATTGAATAAAGACACTGGACAATGCAAGAGTCAAAGACCCTTATTGAATGTCCACATGCCAACAGGGCTAGAGTGACTGGTTAACAGAACTCAAGTTAAACACAGTCGAATATGTGACCATCTGTCACAAGCTTAGAACCGAAGCTGTGGAGAGAGTGAGCAGCACCAAGTTCCTTGGAGTGCACATCAGCGACGACCTCTCTTGGACCACCAACACTACATCACTGGCGAAGAAGGCCCATCAGCGTCTCTACTTCTTGCGCAAACTAAAGAAGGCAAGTGCTACACCCTCCATCATGACAACATTCTACAGAGGAACCATAGAGAGCGTCGTGTCCAGCTGCATCACAGTGTGGGGAGGAAGCTGCACGGAGAAAAACAGGAAGACACTCCAGCGTGTTGTGAACACAGCGAAGAAGATCATTGGAGTACCACTCCCCTCCTTGCAGGACATTTACACCGCACGCCTCACCCGAAAAGCACTGATGATCATCAAAGACACAAGCCACCCTGCACACAAACTGTTCAGCCTCCTGCCCTCTGGAAAGAGGTACAGGCGCCTCCGTTCCCGTACCACCAGGCTTACAAGCAGCACGATGCATCAAGCAATCAAGATACTGAACACTCAACCCACTCTCCCTTCACTGTCAGCCTCTAGCCAGCCAGGCCACTGACAACGCTCCCCCCCCTCATCCCCACCACCATATCTGCGACTGAACACTCCACCTGCACTACTACATCTGTGACTGAACTTTCAACCTGCACTAACTCAAAACATACACATGCACACACACACACACACACACACACACACACACACACACACACACACACACACACACACACACACAAGCACACTGCACTTTCTGCACTAAACCCAAACATACACACACTGACACACAACTCATACTCACACACATACACACATACACACACACACACACACACACACATACACAGGTACACACACACAGACGCACACCGCACTTTCTACCTGCACTAAACACACACACACACACACACACACACACACACACACACACACACACACACACACACACACACACACACACGCACACAAAACACATACAAACACACACACACACATACTGCTGCTGGTGTATTTAAATAAAAACCTTTTTTAATTATTTATTTCTTCAAATGCTACTATTACTATGTCAGAACGCTATAAAGGACTTTTAGGAAAAAGAACAACAAAATACCTCCTCTTAATGTATGTTCTCTACAAGTCTTCTGTTGTCCAGTCTTGCACTTTAAATGTCTGTATGAGCAATGTCTACGTCCATACTGTCTATGTCCATGTATGAGTACTGTCTATGTCTATACTGTCTATGTCCTTACCTAGATTAGTCTATGTCTGCATGGGAGAGCAAGAAACGCAATTTCAAATTCTTTGTATGACCAGTGCATGTAAAGAAATTGACAATAAACTTGACTTGACTTGACTTGACTTGAATTCCCAAAGGATGTGGGAGATAACATGTTGAGGTTATAGAACCTTGTGAAGATCGACGGTGAAGCCCAGCAGGCCACCGGGCAACCTCTTGTAAAAGGACTCCCTTCAGGAGCGACCATGAGGTGGCTCAGTGTTAGGAGGGCGGTAGGAGTCCAACACAATCGCCTGGTTGAGATTCTGTGTTGAAAGAATCTTCGGCATAAAGTCTGTATTAGGGCGTAGGACCACACCGGTGCCTTCTGGCTGAACATGGAAGCAGTCAGGATGAGTGGACAGCGCATGTAGCTCTCCAATACGCTTCGCTGAGGTGATGGCGAGAAGAAAAATCGCCTTCTGAGACAGCCATTTTAGGTTGATACTCCCAACGGGCTCGAATGGGGGCTTCGCCAGAGCACTGAGGACAATGTGGAACTGCCATGGCGGCACAGATTGAAGCCTCCTTGGGCGCAGTCTTTGAGCTCCTCTCATGAATTGGATAGACAGAGGATTAGCTCCGAGCGTTTTGCCATCTACTCGCTTATGGCAGGCGGATATTGCAGAGAGAAAAACCTTTAGCTTTGGAGGGGACTTGCCTTCACCAAGTTTCTTTTGCAAGAATTCCAGGACTGAAGCTAGAGGGCAGGACCGGGGGCACTCATGCCACTGTTCGCACCATGCTTTGAAGGCTGCCCATCTTTAAGAGTACACAGCTCTTGTCGATGGGGCCCTAGCACACTGCAAGGTTCTTGCAACTGAGAATAACAACCCCCGAGCGAGGAGGGTGTCCCTTCTAACGGCCAGACCCACAAATTTAGGGCGGCTGGTGTCAGGTGCCACAACTCTCCCCTTGCGCAATGGGAGTTGCCATGGGGTACTCGAGAGGAGGGTCTGAATCTCTGCAAACCATGGCACATGGGGGCGAAATGGAGCCATTAAGACAACTCTCAGGTTCTCCTTCCTGGTCTTCTCCAGGAATCATGGAGAGAGGGGGGAAGATCGTCCACCCCCATCGGTGCATCGTCTTGGTTTAAGGAAAACCAGAGTGGACAGTGGGTCGACTCCCTTGAGGCAAAAAGATTGCTGTGTGCCTTCCCAAAATGAACCCAGATCAGATGCATTGTTTCCGGGTGCAATCGCCATTCACTTGGGTGTGGCTTACCCCTTGACAGCAGGTATGCTGCTGTGTTCAGAGTGCCCGGCAGGTGCACTGCTCTGATCGAGTGGAGTCGAGTGCCTGCTTAGAGGAGGAGTTCCCGGGCCATGTTGCGTAACGCCTGGGACCTCAGGCCTCCCTGGCGGTCACATATGCTATGGCCGACATGTTGTCTGTTCGAATTAAGACACCCTTGTTCTGGAGTACTGGCAAAAAGTGCCAGAGGGCAAGATATATCAGTCTCAACTCGAGAATATTTATGTGGACAGTTTTCCAACACTCCTCTGGCTCCTACATCATTCAAGACTGCCCTCCAGCCTGACAGCGATGCGTCTGTGGTCAGAACTTTGCGCTGGTAGATTCTGCCTAGTCGTACACCTCTGCACAAATTCTGGGGTATGGCCCACTATTGGAGGGCTCATAGGCACACAGGTGGCAGAGGGACAGATTTTCCCCTGTCCAGTACTGGGTGTACTTGGGCAGGTACCACTTTGCACTGGACCCATATCTAGACGGCCAAGGAGTACCACCTAGGATGCAGCAGCCATGAGGCCCAGCAGCCTCTGACACTGGTGAGCATGCACATTCCTCCGTCCCATGAACTGTGACCGGCATTGTTTCAGGGCAATAACCTCCTGATCCGAGAGACATGCCACCATCGTCAGAGTCCAGTTTCACTCCAAGGAAGGTGATTTGTTTTGAGGGAGGCAGTTGGCTCTTGTCTGAATTGAGAGACAGGCCCAACATTTGTAAGTATTCCATTACCATTGCTGTGTCCTGCCCTGCCTGCTGACTCTACTGGGAACATTTTAACCAGTCGTAATTGAGATAGATAATTGACTCTGACGCCCCTCTGACACAGCGGGCTCAAGGCTGTGTCCATGTATTTTGTGAATGGGATAGGCCGAAGGGAAGGACGTTGAACTCGAAAGTTCTGTCCTCCAACGCAATCGGAGAAACTGGCGATGAGCAGGGTGGACTGCAATGTGGAAATAGGCACCTCTGAAGCCTATACTCGTGAACCAATCCCCGCACTGAATCGATTGACAGATTTGGGTCAGTGACAGCATTTGAAATGCAACGGGCGTAAATACTGGTTTAGTGGCTTTAGGTCCAGTATTGCACGGAATCCACCATCTAGTTTCGGAACTAGGAAGTAGCTCAAATAAAAGCCACTCCGCCGTTCGTTGCGACTTAACTCCCTGATTGCTCCTTTCCTTAACAGAGTATTTATCTCCTCTGTAAGGCCAGCTGCCGCTCTGGGTCGGGCTGATGAGAAACAAGAACACCCTTGAACATGGGTGGGCGGCGCCTGAACTGTAGCCGGTAACCAAACCTTACCGTTGAAACAACCCAAGAACTGGGAGAACACATTTCCCACACCTCCAATTGAGTGTGAGAGAAAACGTGCGGCAGGGCCACCTTCCCCACAAGAGCTGTAGGAGGGAGGACGAGAGCAGCAATAGTCATCCATCGCGAAATAGTTGCCAAAAACAAACGTTATCTGCTCCGTGGATGTTGGCAAACTGTGCCCACTGTCGCATAGGGGTAGCCGCCTCTGGTTGCTCCCACACAGTCGTCATTTCCCTGACAAAGTCCGGGGGAAGAGGTCTGAGCTCAAATCAGAATGATGGGGAGATGTTAAGCCATCTATGTATCCAGCATCAAGGTTATCGGATGCTTGCACTCATAGCAGCTCCACACTATTATCAGCACCTTGTGGGGACAGCTGCTGTGGTGACACCCTTGCAGGCTGCACTGAAGGGGCCATCTGGCGCTCTGTGCCTGATGGCGCAGCCTGGTGCTCGGGCCCTAATGGGGCTGCCTGGTGCCCAGGCCCTAGTGGCGCTGTATGGCGCTCAGCCAGCTGGTGCATCAACCACTGTTGACCGGATGCCAAGGACAAATTCCCCTTCACCAGAGACGCCATTTTATTGCTAGAACATCATAGGTCTCAGACAGTTGCTGAGGAGAGGGTTGAGTAGCTGGTATCGAACCTGAGTCTGTGGACGCCTGGGAGGATGGTGTATTATCTCATGTAGCCCTATTCACCTTACTCAGTAGAGTATGTGATGAGAAGGGGAGACCGCTCTCCCTGCCCTTAAAGCTAGTGCATGATCAGGGCTCAGACATGTCACACACAGTGTATGTCCATCTTTCACTGGCATTCTACTGTTGCAATTAGAACAGTTCTGGAATCCAGGCATCGTTCTTTTTTTTTTTTTTTTTTTTTTTAACCTATATTAAATATATAAATGTTGTTATTAATATTATTATTACTTCATCATTAAGTATCATTATTATTTCAGTCACACCTTGACTTTAGGCATGAACCTGATAGCACTGTTACTGCCTGGTACCAGATATGGTTCCAGCAGAGGTGCAAGAGATGGTGGGCACTAAGTGTCTCACACTCCAGTAGCAGCACTAATCACCCTAGGTACCGACCCTGGTACCAGCGTTGATCACTCATCGGTACCGAGAATGAGATTGTTGGTACCAAGAGTTGCATAGCACGAGATCACGTCATGTGAGGCTGCTGGAGTAGCCTATAACATGCTCGCAAGCAACTCCTTCGACAGAGGGAGAGCGGCGGCAGGCAGCGTTGATTAGCTAGAGAGATGTCTCTGTAATCTCTTTCCTCCCTAGAGCAAACCACAACAACAGATTACTTACCTCAAGTTGAATTTCAAGTTGAATTTCAAGTGGAATTCTGGTACCAGCGTTGATCTCTCACCGGTACCGAGAATGAGATTGTCGGTGCCGAGAGTTGCGCAGCACGAGATCACGTCAGATGAGGCAGCTGGAGTATAATGTGCACGTAAGCAACTCGATAGAGGGAGAGTGGCGGCAGTTTGTTACACAGGATAATTATTCCACTGCGGAACCAACGAGCCCAGCGAGTAACTTCCTCGACAGAGGAAGAGTCGCGGCCGTCCTGCAGGAGAGTTCATGCACGCAAGCAACTCGATAGAAGAGGGAGAGTGGCGGCAGAATCACAGTGAGCTACTGAACGGCGCCGAAGGTGCCCGTAGCAACATTAGAGATATAGCTAGAGAGATGTCTCTGTAATCTCTTTCCTCCCTAGAGCAAACAACAACAACAGATTACTTACCTCAAGTTGAATTCCAGGTGGATATGCGCCTCGGGGATTCCACGAGAGTAGCTTCACATGCGAAAGCACAAGCTACAGGGAGAAGCCACCGTTACTATAAGCGGCGATAGCACACCTTAATAAGGTGGGGATAATAGCCTGATAACACAGACTTATATTATAACAAGTCAGTGCCTGATAACGATAGCCTGGAGAGGGGCAACAATAGTCACCAGCTCTCGGACAGCTAACTGCCAGTAGGCACCTCGTTACCAGTATTCGTACCTTATCAGATCGCGTGAGGGATTAAAGAGGACGAAGTATGCCGCGCTGGGACTTATATACTGTGTACAGTAGCGCGGCATACTCACGTGATGAAGTTTTGATATAAGTGTACCTCAGAACTCGCGCATGCGCGGATTATATTCCAGCCCCTTGGGCTAGCCGTCTGGCAGCCTTTCTTGAGTGAAACAGAACTGGGTGTGTGTTGCACGGTGGCACCACATGGTCATCTGGCAGCCCACGTTGTGTCCCTGCCCTTGAGCCACAGCTAGTGACTGCTCTGCTCAGCCGCCGCAAACACTAATGTATTTTATTGCCCTCCATTGGGCCTTATGACACCAATGTTCTTCAGCAGCCCTGTGATACTTCTGGCCACAAAGCCTCTGTAGCCTACCCCCACAGGCCACACCTTCACGTTCCAGGCAAGCCCCTCTGCTTCAGCCGGTTGACATACCATCTTCCTTTCATACGCCTCCCCAATCACATCCTGCTTTCCTGTGTTTATGCATACTGTGTGTACAACATTTAATGAAAAACGGGTCTCATATTCGTGACAATGTACATGTCCATACTGTAGTCACTATGTAGTACTGCCTATATGTCTAATGTCTACTGTTTGTGTTCAATTAAGTGACTGCTCATTTTCTTCTTCTGAAGTCAGAGGTCATCCAAGGAACACCAGGATGAAGTTCAGGAAGACAAAAGATGAAGAGCCCACAGCCCCTGGGCAGGGTAAGTAGAGATCACAAAATGCACTACTGACAATGTGCTTAGCAGGAGTGTTGGGCAAGCTACTTGTAAAATCTAGTGAGCTAAGCTATCAGCTACTCATCCATAGATTAAAGGGGAATTCTGGCCATTTCACCAACATATTACATCTGTTGGAGGCCAATGAAAGTTGACCAAAGGGAAATCCGTAAGAATGTTTTATGCGGGCTGCGCAAAGTTAGCCAATTGCACTGATTTCCATGAAAGCGGGCGATATCGGGCAAGTGTTTAACCTTTACTGAAGCTCATAAAGTGGGGTTGCTGTGTGGGCAGTGCACATACAATGGAACCCAATGGGTGATTTTAGCATTAACTAGCACAGACATGATGCATTTGCCACTATTTGCAACTATTTTTACAAAAAAACCAAAATGGGTTAAGCCATTTTGGATTTTTGGTTAACTGTGGTTGGGAAGATGCACCTTGCACATGTGAATTTGAAGTCAAACATTGCAAAACTTGAAAGTGTAGGCCTGTCAGCGAAAGGAGGGAAAGGGTGAGAGCAAGTTTAGGGGATTTTAACAAACAACATCAGTTTTATCTGTAGCCGGTTTGTGGCGCTCAACTGACTTGATTAGGGACGTTTTCCTCAGGGATGGCCTAAAATTTGTTGCTTTTGTGGACGCTACATCGTTACTTGACAAAAAAGCTTAACTACAGGGACGTTACTCAATACATAACCGCAGAGATACACCAGCGGCGATCTGAGCGAGTCGCGCAACGGAAGTAATTGACTTCCCAGGTGAAAAACCCATATACTTAAAGTGTACTTTTTTTGACCGTACTTAGTACAAAGTGTACTATTTTCGGCGATTTAAAGTGCGCTTCATTGCACTATTAGTGCGCTGAAGCACTACTAAAGCAGTACTTCAGCACAGTTGCAGCACACTGAGGATGCTAAATTGGCACCGCTTTTGGACAACTTTAAGTGCACTACAAGCATACTTTTGAAAGTATGCTCCAAACACGCTTTTCATGCATTCGTATGGCATTAATAGTGTGCTTGAGTACACTTCTATAACATTTTATTGTTACTAGAAGTACAATAAAAGTATACTAACTTCATGCTTCTTTGGACTACATTGGAACATTTTAAGTCTGTAAAAAGTATATCATATTAAGTATTGTAAATATATAACAGGTATGCTTGAAGTATATTCACAGTACACTCCCAAGTACAACGAATAATATAAATCTAATACTACAATCCATGCTGGTCCTCAGAGCTTGTACAATACACACGGCCACATGTCACAGTATTGATACAGTATGCATGCCTAGCACGACTGACATTTACAATCATTGCATTGTTACAGAGATTTCAGATATACATTTCACTTTATTTCATACTTGTTCCACCTTCCTGCAGTTGATCATTTGATTTAATCACTAATGGTGACCCTTGAATCTTTGTTTGAACAACTAGTTCCAACTTACCTCTCACCATGATATCATGGGAAGTGTGAGGCTATATATACCAGAACATATACGTGACCAGGGCTCTAAATTAACACACGCCAACCCGCCAAACACGGGTGAAAATTAATTTTGGCAAGTAGAAAAAAATACCTACCCGCCAATTTGGCTAGTAGTTCCCGAGTACAGTAAATTATGAACGGTAAACCGCTGCTTTGACGAACGTTAGACGGCGAGATTTCCTACATTACCCATGGACACTAGCGTCACGACGTAGCCTCCCACCGTGGGCTTTCCAGTGCAGCAAGCGGCAACTCCATGCTGTTGCGCACGCCAGGATTGAAAACATTTCAGACGACCAGCCTTCTGTCAGCTAAGCTGCGCTCACACTATTCTGACAGGCAGCTCTCCTCCTATGCTCTCGTCGCTTTCGCTACAACCTTTTTAACGTCACTATTATTACTATTTATTATATGGTTGTGACGTCATCGGTCGAATGCTCCATTCATTTCAACGGGGCTCCCCAACGTTCGCACGTCTGTTATTTTTCGATAACGGACGGGTTGGTCTATAACAGACCGCTGTCAATGGAAACACGACTTTTCACTGCTAAAGCGACTTTTCAACAAGACTCTAATCAGCTGCTGTGATAGACAACACCTGTTGTCCTGGCTACCTAGCTGTTAGCGGTGTTCCACAACGGCGCAGCAACAATCTTTTGACATTAAAACTATAATAGCCTAGACTTCACATTAAATAGGCCTAAAGAAATGTCCCCGCCATGTGTGAATCATTTAAGTATATCCATATAATAAGCGGGTTAACTTTCGGCGAGTCGGTCGCTTTGTGGAATAGCAGCACTTCAGAGAGAACAAGACCCCTCCGCTCCGCGTCGGGGTCTAAAGATTCTCTCTGTCGTGCTGCTATTCCACGGTAGCGACCTTCTCGCCGAACGTTAACCCTTACATGAACATTGCTGTAACAGGCTGCATTTTTGAAGCAGCGAGGCCCTGGCCGTTTCAACAGGAGTTACGCAGATTATGCATAGAGCTACTTCTGTTCTGTAGACTATGTTTTGTTCGAGTGATGATGAGAATGTGGCAGGGGTTAGCGCAAGGTTCTGTGTGTTGGTGAATGCTAGTAGTAATTGTCACCGTAATAATAGTGAAGTTAAAAAATGAGTGGTTGTGGAACGAAATAGCGACAAGGGCAGAGGAGGAGAGCTGACTGTCAGAGTAGTGTGACCGTAGCTGTCAGTTCAGTTGTCTTCTGAAATGTTCCGAGTCCTGGCGCAACTAAGTTGGAAAGCCCACGCCATCGGAAAGAAAAAAAGCAACCAACGACGAAGCTGTCGAAGTAACAACGGAAGCGAATATTCCCGAGATATTATTTACTTTTATTTAAACTAGGCTTCTTGTCATTTTGTTGCGCATGGTAGAGAAGAGCTCCTCCTCTCTCCTCTCCTTTTCCTCTCATCTCTTCTCCTTCCTTGGGGTGTGCGTAGGCCTATGTGAGGTTTTGTAGGCTAGTGTTTGGCTGTGTGCGTGGTTACTGTAAGGTCTGTTATGTGAGTGGCTTGTGTGATGAGATTCAGCTGTTTTCAGAGGAATTGGACAAAAACTAATCAAATTGATTATGCCTAAGTCATGAAAGTAAAACATAAAGCAGAAGTTAAAAAATAATGAAAAATATATAGCCTATAATATGCTTGTTATTATGTAGGCATATAGCCTATGCAGGCCTATAGTGTATCAGTGTTGTAGAAATAGTTGAACAAAATGACCATAATTTAAAATAATAATAATAATAACTAGCCTAATGCATAGTTTATTTTGGCGAGATTTAAAAAAAAATGGCTAGTTGAACTTCTGTTTGGCTGGTAAGAAAAAATGTCCACTAGCCAAATTGGCTGGTGGTGGAAAAAGTTGAGCCCTGTACGTGACCATCATAATGACGGTGGGAACATGGCCATTTTTTGTGTACCACTTTAGTCCTACAATAAACGCAGAATATAACAATGAGTAATATTTTCATGCAAACCAAAGATATTCCTTAGAGGTAAATGGCTTTCTGTTTGAGAAATTTAGCTCCAAGAAGTGCATTGCATGATGGTACATGCATGATGGTGCATGATGGGTAAATGAACTTTGTGTAAGCACACTTTGAATATATTTGGGTGAAGTACAATCATGGTGCACTTAGAAAAAGTGTACTTGCAATATGTTAAAGCGATTTACTTTAAAGCGCACTATAGAAAATCACACTTAGAAGAGATTTGGGTGAAGTGTAATCATATTGCACTTTAAAAAAGTACAATTGCAATATGTTATTAAAAAATACACTTTTAGTAAGTTCACTATTAGAACACTATTAGTATATTCCTCTAAATACACTTTTGTCAAACATCTTCGAAGTACACTTGAAGTATGGTTCGCTAAGTGTACTTTCTTTGAGAGCAACTTAATTACATCTAATTTTAAGTACACTTTAAATAAGCATATTGTAAACATACTTTTTCTTAGCACAAAAAGCATGAGTGCACTTTTAACATGCTAAGTACACTTCAGTCATACTTTTATTGTACTAAATTGAACCACTTTTTCACCTGGGTTTGTATTGAGTCGAGAGACAAAAGCGATTCTGGAGACTAGAGCGATTTGCGCGACGAGCGCGACAATTTGAAGTTGAAATCTTTTCAACTTTCTATGACGCGGTTCGGCGACAAGCCGCGACAGCCAATGACTGTATAGAGGTCAGTGACCACAGCCAATGGGAATGCTTGAATGCTTTGCCTTCTGCCTGTACGGACATACTCTAGTCTCCTCAATCTCTCGTATCGCTTGCTGCTACACTCTGTCGCTTGAATCGCGTCGCCGCTGGTGTATCTCTGCGGTTAAGTAGTGACGCTACGGCCAAGCTACTGGGAAATGTAGTTAAACTAGTAGCTTCGCTACAAGTAGCGGCGCTAATGCCCATCACCGCTGAATAATAATTATTATTTATATATAATAATTAATAATAATTTGATGGTGCTCCCTGACATCTGAAATTCTTCTTTTGCAGTAAGAATCAAGAAGAGGTCCAGAGTCCCAGGGGTTATGATCACACAGTTTGTGGAGGAAATTCCTGAAGGAAGCAGTCACCCAGACTTCACACGCAAACCAATTGCTTTAACGTTACAAGAAGGTAAAGATGACAGCTACATGTATGGCACAGTCTGGGATGTAGTGATGATGATATAGTATAATATAATATATTTTAACATCCAGGTCTTACAACAATACTTTTACAGGGAAACTAGCTGTTTTCAAAGCTATTGTGACAGGAAATCCGGCCCCAACTGTAACTTGGAAAAGAAGTAACGGCGAGATTGATCCTGAACTATGCCAATCTGTTTATGATGAGCATTCCCACGAGCATCAGCTTCAGGTGCCAAAGCATCTCTCTCATCCACACTTACAAAAGCAGTAGGAATTACATACACTAGTAACATAGCAAGGTACAGATAACAAATCGTTTTTCAAGGGATTGTGCTCATTACATTTCCATAGATGCCGGCTGTAGGTGCCGATCTAAGTGATACATACAAGTGCTTTGCAGTCAATGAATTTGGACAAGCCGTGGTCACTGCAGCACTCAATGTCATTGAAGGTAAGCAAACGGTTATAAATTCATCAATGTCTGTCTGTCTGCCAGTCTGTTTAAGTATTTATTCTAACATGTTCATAATGATATTGACGAGAATCTTTTTCTAGTTGGATTTAAGAAGAGCAAAGCAATGAAAGAAGCCAGAGAAGGTACATACCAGAACATATATACTTCAGTACAAAATTAAATTCTGTAAATTTTTTGTAAATTTGTTGCCTGCACTGTATGTATAATATTGGAAATACATTTTTTAAAAGTGGTAAGTAATGTAAAGAATTATGTTCCTCAAGAAAAACAGGAATTGGCCTATACTACTCTCCTGAAGACAAGGTAAGGTTCATGAAAACCTTGTTGGCTATCTGGTGTACTTTTTGGGGTATCTTATCATACTCTGAGAGCAATCAATAATGCTGGCTTGTTGCTCTCCAAAAAGGGCGGAGCGGCCCAAAGAAGAGAAAAAGGACGGTGAGCTAGATGAAAACTTTTGGGAGCTTCTGCTCAGTGCGGACAAAAAAGACTATGAGAGCATCTGTGCACAGTATGGAATAACAGATTTCCGTGGGATGCTGACGAAACTTAAAGTGAAGAAACAAGAGAGAATGGAAGAACAGGCACAGGTTTGGTATAATAAGATGTTAAATTAGGACCATGTATCAATTAATCCCAAATGTATTAACTTAATCCCAATATATGTAGTTTACATATGGAAAACTATTCTTACTCTTTGAAATATAATTACTGGAGATTGCACATACACTGTCCTATATACACACATTCATGTGCATGATGTTTTTGTTTCGCAGTTCATTAGCCATCTGAGTAACCTGAAGCCAATTGAAGTCAAGTCAGAGGGAAATGCTGAATTTGAATTTGAAATGGACCTCAAGGACCCTAATTCAAGGATCTTCCTATACAAAGTATGACTGCCTTGCTCTGCTACAGTTGTCCTTTCAAATAAAAGGGTCACATCATATTACACAACATAATCCCTTTTCACACTATTTTTGTAATGCCATTAGGGACTTATGATACCCTGTCAGTATCAAAAAAGTATCATTATTATTCATGTTTTTCCCCATGGTAAGTCATGTATTTATATCCCCGAAACGCGGAGCGTCGGGGATGTAATGGTTTTGCGTGCACCGCCGCCGCCGCCGCCGCGTAAGGTCTTTCGTTGTTAACGCGATAACTTTTGAACGGATGTTTGGATTTGTCCCAGATTTGGTGTGTGAATGCTCTAGGGCAGGTTCATGAACTGATTCGAGTTTGGAGGTCAACAATTTCAAGATGGCCGAATTTTTGTTTGGCCCATTACTTCTGACCGGGTGGATGGATTTGTCCCAGATTTGGTGTGTGAATGCTCTAGGGTGGATTCATGAACTGATTATAGTTTGGAGGTTAACACTTTCAAGATGGCCGAATTCAAGATGGCCGAATTTTTGTTTGGTCCATAACTTCTGACCGGGTGGACGGATTTGTCCCAGATTTGGTGTGTGAATGTTCTAGGGTAGGTTCATGAACTGATTCGAGTTTGGAGGTCAACAATTTCAAGATGGCCGAATTCAAGATGGCCGAATTTTTGTTTGGCCCATTACTTCTGACCGGGTGGATGGATTTGTCCCAGATTTGGTGTGTGAATGCTCTAGGGTGGGTTCATGAGCTGATTACAGTTTGGAGGTTAACGCTTTCAAGATGGCCGAATTCAAGATGGCCGAATTTTTGTTTGGTCCATAACTTCTGACCGGGTGGATGGATTTGTCCCAGATTTGGTGTGTGAATGTTCTAGGGTAGGTTCATGAACTGATTCGAGTTTGGAGGTCAACAATTTCAAGATGGCCGAATTCAAGATGGCCGAATTTTTGTTTGGCCCATTACTTCTGACCGGGTGGATGGATTTGTCCCAGATTTGGTGTGTGAATGCTCTAGGGTGGGTTCATGAACTGATTACAGTTTGGAGGTTAACACTTTCAAGATGGCCGAATTCAAGATGGCCGAATTTTTGTTTGGTCCATAACTTCTGACCGGGTGGATGGATTTGTCCCAGATTTGGTGTGTGAATGTTCTAGGGTAGGTTCATGAACTGATTCGAGTTTGGAGGTCAACACTTTCAAAATGGTGGAATTTTTATTTGGCCCATAACTTCTGACTGGGTGGATTGATTTGCCCGGTAACTCCTTAATTTAATGGTTCACCATTTCAGTGAATCTACCATATCAGGTAGGCCTACAGTGTAATAACCAGTTTAACAATATTTAATACCATATAATACTAGTGTAATACCAGTGTAAAAATAGGCAATACCAGGTACAGTGTAATAACCAGTGTAACAATATGTAATACCATGTAATACTAGTGTAATACCAGTGTACAAATATGCAATACCATGTAATACCACTTACACACAAATAGCCTACATGATATAAGTACAAAATTGGTACATGGTGTCACACTGGTATGACGTGGTATTAAATATTGTTACACTGGTTATTACACTGTATCTAATGTGGTATATCCACTGTAATAGTGAACCATTAAAACAGTGTTACCATTTGCCCCATTTTTTCCTCCATTTTCACAATAGTCATTTGGTTTTAAGCCTATGCACGTCATTGATCTATGTGTAGATATTAAATATATTTATTTTATATTTTGTATTTATCATAAACGTTCATGAAAAGGTGGACGGGAGTGGTAGGAATGATTGGGGACTGGAAGCGTCGCGTTTCGGGGATATACCTTAAGCAGTCGAAGGCGACTGCACAGGTAGTCTAGTTCCATGTTGAACTTCCTGAACTACTATGCATTGAATAGGAGATGACAGTAATGTTCTGTTTTAATTTAAAACTTAAAGCTTGTTATAGGCTAGTTCAGTCTTCCAGTGTTTTTTAATGAAACTTCATATAGTCTACTGTGGAATGTGTTGTGGTATGCTAAATAAAATGGAGAAAATAGATAAAACAGACAGATTTCCAAATAAATCAGCTTTCTATATGAAATTTGGTCTTTTCCCTAACATGAACCTGGAAAGGGGGGTCGTCTTATTTTCAGGATCGTCTTATATTCGGGCCAATAGAGTAGACCAGAATGACTTATTTGGAACCAAACAAAAAGCAAAACACAACTAGTCAACTGTGAAAAGTATCACTGCAATTTTATCTATACTTTAACGGCCCCTTTACATGCTTACATCTCAGTGTGAGAGAGTGGTCTGCCCACTACGTATGGGCTCCCAAAAATTCTTTATTGGCAGTGACTACAAATGGCAACATTTTGATCCACTACTGGGATCTTCCGCACTGGTGGATCGTAACGCTGACATTTGTTAATCAACTACGCATTTTTTTTCCCTTATACCCAGTGTACAGACAACTCTTTCAGACAATCTTTTACAGTTGTTTGGCTCCTGGATTAGTGCTTTTATGGATGTGCACACCCTAACTTTCAAACGTTATTATTACATTCAACCAATGTTGTCAATGTGTCTCCCTGGCAGGATGGCGTCATGGTTCCTTTCACTTCAGATCTTGAAGAAAAACATTGCTTAAAACAGGTAGGAAAGAAATTTGTGTTTTCAGTCAAGGACCTAAACCCGGAAGATGCTGGAATGTACCAAGTAGACGTTGAGGGTGTCAATATTTTCTCAACAGACTTCAAAGGTAAGACTTTTGCTATGCCAGGCACTGTCAGCATAACAGTCTAAATACAGAGACTTATACATGAATATTTTAACAAATAAATATGACTGGGAAAGATATCAAGGTGAGGTAACTAATAGGTTACTAATTAAGTGTGTTTTCCTGTAGTTCCGGCGGTGGACTTTGTGGTGAAGATCCAAGAGGTCAAAGCCATGGAGAGAGAGGATGCCGTTTTTGAGTGTGTCGTATCTCAACCACTAGAAAAGATGAGCTGGTTTGGGAAGAATGTGCCCCTGGCACAAGGCGAGAAATATGACATTGAAGTATCCGAGGACAAGCTGATTCACAGACTGGTGGTAAAGGATTGCCTTCAGCTAGACAAGGGCATCTACGCAGCTGTTGCTGGAATCAAGTCCTGCAATGCATGGCTTGTCGTGGAAGGTAATCATATGCTATACTGATACTGTAACTACTAGCAGATATTATGTCAGCTACTCTGTGATGACCACTAAATAGTCAGAATAAAGCCCTTAACATGTAGAGGGATCAAGTAAAATGGTCAAACCATGCAAAACTAGGTGAACATTAAAATAAAAGTTTACATTGAAAAATTAGTATTACAATAAAAAAACAATGCCACTTCATTGCACAATATTAATTCATCATAATGGTCCATTAGGGCCCAGCCGTGGCTCTAACGGCTGTGCACCGTACTGCTACGCCGGCGACCCGGGTTTGATTCTGGCCCGGGTCCTTTGCCGATATTTCCCCCGTCTCTCTCGCTCTCCCCAATCACTTCCTGTCTCTCCTCCACTGTCCTATCTCAAAAATAAATAAAAATCCCTTCAAAAAAAAAGTCCATTTGACACTTAACAATGCATTTTTTTACTGTTGATGAAAGCTGTTATAGTCACAGAAGTTGAGTTAGAGTAGAGTTACATGTCTGACTTTACAGTAGGTGTATTGCTTTGTATTAATCAAGATTTTGTGAAAACCTTTATACTCCTGACATAGCTGATAATGACCCAAGTGCGCACGGCAAGAAGAAGGCACGTAAAACAACTACTGCCGGTGGTAGTGGGGTTGACTTGGCAAAAATCGCCGCAGAACAGAATGAAAAGATCCAGGCCGAGAGGGCAGAGATGATGGAGAAGGTGAAACAGGCCCAAGAGGAGGCAGCTAAGTTGAAGGCAGAACAAGAACCACTTCCGGAGCCAGCACCACAGATACCTGCTTCAAAGGCTGAAGAGCCTGCAGCGGAGACAGCCGCACCAGAAAAGCCAACGGAACAGCCTGCAAAACCTACAAAGACAATAGTGAAAACTACAAAAAAGGTTGTGAAAAAGACGGTGAAAAAAACAGTCCCTAAGCCAGCACCTGCACCTGCAGCAGAAGGAGTTGAAGCTGTGCCAGAGCCAGCAGAAAGTGAAACCATAGAAGTTGAGGAAGAGGTTGAAGTTGAGGAGGTGGTTGAGGAAGTAGTGGAAGAGCAAGCAGTTGAGCAAGTAGAGGAAGAGGAAGAGGAAGATGGTGATGGTGAGAAGAAGAAACGAGTCAGGACTGGTCCGCTGGTTCCCGAAACAGTTATTGGTAAGTTAACCAAATCATGAATCCCTGTTTTTGAAATTGTGCATTATATGACAAATGATATGCACCTGCTGTTGAAAATATTTCATTTTGACACATTAAAATCTATTTTTCAGATCCTGGTGTCTACTTTACCTGTGGACTATCAGATGCCAGTGCTATTATGGGACAATCAGCAGAACTAGTATGTAAGCTGAGTAGTGAAGATTGTGAAGGAGTTTGGTACAAAGATGGAATAGAGGTAAATTGCTCTGAAGTACTCCAAATATTTTACATACAGAAATAAGGACATCAGCATGTGGTCACACATATGCCTATGTTTTTTGTAAAACCACACTGAAGTCCAAAATGTCTGTTTAGTTAACCTCCTCAGAGGAAGGGCCAACTGTCATCAAGGAAGGCGCGTACCATAAGCTTGTTATCAGGGAGTGCACAGAGGAAGATGCTGGAAAGTACCGTTTTGAGGCAGATGGACGTAAAACAGAGGCTATGCTGATTGTTGAAGGTAAGAGGTCAATAACGCTATTTCTTGTATAGGTAACTATTTCATGTTGAATGCTTTTGTATTTTTTTGAAAATCAATTCTACCTAACTTGAGTTTCTATATTATGTCTTCCGAATGACTGCAATGACATGCAATAATAAATGCAATATTTCATAGATCCCCCAAGGATCTCTCCTGAGGACCTTGCAGAATTCTCAGAGCCAGTGATTATAAAAGCTGGAAAGAGTGCGACCTTCAAAATTAACTTTGTGGGCAGAGAGCCTATTAAGGTCCAGTGGTACAATGAGGATGAAGAAGTCTTGGACGATACAAACATAAAAATTGAGAAATCGTCTACTCACAGTCGCCTTCTTCTTAGCAAGTGTCCGCGGAAGCAAACCGGAGAGATAAAAATAAAGCTGAAAAATGAGTTTGGGACAGCTGAAGCCATATCTAAGCTCATCGTCATTGGTTAGTAAAGTCATGTTAACAAATACGTACACTATAATGTGTACAGTTTCTATTTCTTGCATAAGATCTATTTGTACAACAATGAATTGTTGCCGCCTTGCTTTCTGTGGTACCAAAGAGTGATGTTTCATCTCATATTGCAGATAAGCCAACACCGCCTGCGGGCCCTGTTGAGATAGTTGAAGCCTCAGCTAATTGTGTAGAAATAAAGTGGCGTGGACCAAAGGATGACGGAGGTTGTACTGTGGACAACTATAACCTGGAACGTCAGCAGCTTGGACGCAACACTTGGAAGAAAATTGGTCTGATTCCCGGTGTGCCTCACTACAAGGATACTGATGTGGATCACGGGCGGAAGTACTGCTACCGCATCAGAGCCATCACTGCAGAGGGCGCAAGTGAAATCATGATGACAGATGATATCCAGGCTGGTACCAAAGGTGCGTTTGGGAGATACTAAATATCCTGTTGAGCATTTTTTTCCTAAATCAAACACTAATAAAGTTAAATTATACAAATTGCAATATTAAACTTTTGATCTTTTTAAAATGCTTTCACGGTCATTCTCTGAGACTATGACCGGCTATTGTGTCTGCAAAAATGTCAGTCTCTTTTTTCTGTTTTTTTCACAGCTTACCCTGGCCCTCCCTCTCAACCAAAGGTTGTTAGTGCATTCAAGGACTGCATTAATTTGTCATGGAGTCCACCAACCAATACTGGAGGTACAAATATCTTGGGTTACAACTTGGAGAAGCGCAAGAGAGGCAGCAATTTGTGGGGCCCTGTGAATCCAGTAAATGAGCCCATCAAAGGTATCAGGAACCAACATATTTAACCACTTATAACATTACTGTCACCAAAATTGTAATGGATATGTCTTAATCTGTTAATTAAGGCTCTCGGTAATGTCATAGCAATGTTGTTATGATGTAGTTGAGTCTTTTCAGCAAGTAGTGAATAGGCCCGCCAGCGACTCCATCTGCACTAAGAGGCTACATAATATCATTATCAGTGATATATGTGTGTAATGTTGCGTATTCTGTATTTACGTGTGTAAGCTACTGAACACCTTAATATCCCTCGGGATTAATACATGATTGTCTATTCCAGTGTTTCTCATCCTTTTTTAAGGCAAGGCACCCTTTCAAATCATTAAAAATTTCAAGGTACCCCAAGCCAACAAGCTGTAACATGGCATCGCATCCGATACCACGCAAGCTTAGAAAAGTAACACATTTGGAGACGTCACACGACCTACGTTCGAAGTTGCAGCTGACTGGGGCGACCTATATTTACTTTATTGTGCGTAAATGGCAGATGAAAGATTCCACTGACTAGCATTAACTTATCAATTTAGACAAATATATATTATACATCATTTATTTATCAGCCACGTTTCCACGGCATCCCTGAGGGGGGCCCGAGGCACCCCTGTTGCGAAACACTGGTCTATTCTACTCTCTATATGATCTAACTTTATATGTAAAACATCTCCATGCTGGCGTTGTGGTGCTGATGACTTATGATGGCACGTGTCTAATAGTATCTCTTCCACCCTTTCAGCAAAAGATGCAAAAGAATATGGTGTTAAGGACGTTGTTGAGGGGATTGAGTATGAATTCAGAGTGTCAGCAATCAACGTCTCTGGTGCTGGAGAAGCAAGCACCCCTTCTGAGTTTGTGTTTGCAAGAGATCCAAAGAGTAGGTTCCCACTTACTAAAATACCAGTCACATTAGGTAAACAAGTTTTTTTTTAAGTGTGATTAATTGTCTTTATTTTCTCATTCCAGAACCCCCTGGTAAAGTCAGCGATCTCAAGGTGACAGATTCAACCTACACTTCCTTGTCTCTGGGTTGGAGTAAGCCTAAAGAGGAGGAAGGGGTACAGGATGAGGCAAAGGGTTATTATGTGGAGCTCCGACCTGCTGAGGAAACTGAGTGGACTCGCTGTAACTCAAATGCCCTCATCACAACATCCTACACGATCATTGGTTTAAAGTCAATGGCCATGTACTGGGTAAGAGTCGTAGCCTCAAATGAGGGAGGAGATGGAGAGCCCAGAGATTTAGACAACTACATTATTGCAATGCCACCTCCAGGTAGGTACCCTTCTAGAATGAGGATAATACTTGTACAACTTGCAGTACCATTACTGTACAAGACACTTAGACAGCAATGACCTTGACTTGACAATCTTCCTGTATTTCCCCCAGTGAGGCCAACATTTACAGACCGTAAAATGAAGAGCTTCATGGTCGTCAGAGCTGGAAATTCAACCCGAGTCAACATCAACTTCATGGTACATTACTTTGTATGGACAAACCTATCAATTTCTCACAACAGCTAAATGTTTTGATGGCAACCAGTAATTTCCCTTATGTTTATTGTAGGCATCCCCCATGCCAAATATAACGTGGTTGAAAGATGGCATGCCCATACCGAAACGGATTACCATAAGCAATGCTGAAGGCACATCACAAATCCTTATTCCTTCATCTGAACGCACAGATACTGGGATTTATTCCATCATCCTCAAAAACATTGTTGGCCAAGAAACATTCAGTACTGAGATCAGAGTAACAGGTAACACATGCAGAATAGATTACTGTAACATTTGCACTAGAATCATTTGAACAATATTAGTAGGCCTTCATTGCTTGTCCTGAAATTTATTGATATAGAAAGTACAGTATGCTACCCTTACAACATTACTTGCATTCACGGCAGCTTTATGTAACATTGTATGTACTATACTTGATGCATTTCATGTTCAGATGAGCCCAAGCCACCAGGCCCAATTGAGCTGGAGCAGAATGTCCCAGGCACTGTCACAGTGTCCTGGACCGCATCACCTGATGAGAAGCGCGACGACAGACTCTACTACATAGTGATGAAGCGAGATTCCGTTAAACGCACCTGGCAAACTGTGGCTGAACGTGTCTTCAATAACAACTACACTCTTATCAACATCATGCCAGGACGAGAGTACTACTTCCGAGTGTATGCTAAAAATGACATGGGACAGTCTGACCCTTCAGAGTCTCGCAAATGGGAAGTGGTCAGGAAAAAAGGTTGGTTGAGGTATTTTTAAGTGAAAATGTGTGTAAAACCACAGCATGCACAAAGTCACAATCTAAGATTCCTTTTATAAACACATGGAGTAAATCAGTAATGAACTGGAATCCATAGCTTGTTATCCGTTGCTTGTCTTTTTTCCCTTTAACAGAGAAGTTCACTCTGAATATGCCCGAAACCAAGAATTGCACATTTGATGCAGCACCATCCTTCACAGTGCCCCTCAGGACCCGCAGCAGCCCAGAGAGCTATGAGTGTTACATGAGCTGTGCAGTCAGTGGCAACCCTGCACCTTACATCACGTGGTTTCGTAACAACGTCAGCATCAACACAGACACCAACTACTTCATCTCTAACACGTGCGGCGTCTGTTCGCTGCTCATCTTGAAAGTGGGCCCAAAGGACAACGGAGAGTACAAAATCATGGCAGAAAACCAACATGGCAGAGCAGAGTGCACTACCAAGCTCACAGTCCGAGGTATGATTTTTTTTTTTTGGTTGTTTGGTTTTCATGTATTTTTTGCTCATGATTCTAAAGATTTTCATTTTAGTGTGTTCCTCTTAGGGACTGTACGTTATTTACCGGGGGGTGGGGGGGGGCTGGTGCGCTGGAAGTCCGGTCAAAAAAAAAAATCATGGCCCTCCCCCACCACCTCAATTTTTTCCCCATGACCCTCCCCCCACTTCAATTTTGTTTTCCCATGGCCCTCCCCCTACAGGTACAAAAATGTAAATGCTAAATATAATTTTTGGTGCTCTTGTGTGAGAAGACCTTGCGCCATTTAACCCCGACGCAGGGCGCCCTCCAGCTCTGTTTCGCTATCCTTGTCGACTTAAACATTTGGTCATGTCAGTGCATGGCAATTGTCACAGAGAGATGTGCACGAACAGTGTAGCCTATTAACTGTTCTGTTCAACTTTGGACCGAGAGATTCGAGGCGGCTGCTCAACTGCGGAATCTCGAAGTGAACCCCCCACCCTCTCTTCTCTCTCGCTCTGCCCGCATGATTGACAACCTAGACTCTAGGTTGTCAATCATGCGGGTCCTAGACCAAGCTGCGTGAGCAAGCGGTCTCACCTGCAGGATGACTCGAATTGGTGGGATTACAGGGTTGAAGTAGGCGTATGGCTCCAAACAGTAGCTCTAGCCTAGACTATTTCAAAACATGTTTTTATTTTCCCAAAAGTTTTGTGGACACCGATGAACAATTAAACAAACCGCTGCATTTTTAGGGTGGCGCGCTCCAGTTTGACAGCTGATAATGCCGGTTGGAAGAAAATAGGCTACATTTCACTTCGAGATTCCGCAGTTGAGCAGCCGCCTCGAAGCTCTGTCCAAAGTTAGTAGGCTTGTTCGTGCACATCTCTCTGTGCCTTGCGATGCCATGCTGTTACACATTTTGTAACAGCATGGCACTTCTGCATAACTGATCTTAATCCATAGGCTACAGAAGACATTACTGGCGCGAAATCTGACATAGATAACCACTCAAACCAGATGTTGATCCAGGACCAACTTTGCGATGTCGTTCCAGCAGTAGCCTAACCCGAGGAAATCGCGGTCACCGTTATGACACAAGGTCTTTTCCACACAAAAGCACCAAAAATAATATTTAGCCTACAGTAGGCTAACACATAATTCGGTATGCCTACACGCATCCCTAGGTATGCCTAGGGATGACTACAGATACACGCTTCAGTGCTAAAGTATGCACCCGGGACCTTGCATCGCAAAGCGATGTGTTTCAGAGAAGTATTGCATTTTGTATTATTATTTTAAAAATATAAAAAAATCGGGTTTTTTTCCCATGGCCCTCCCCCTAACTCCGATTTTGTTTGCCATGGCCCTCCCCCCCACCTCATTTTTTCATCATGGCCCTCCCCCCCCCTACGCACCAGCCCTCCCCTGGTAAATTACGAACAGTCCCTTACAAACTCCTAGGTTACCGTCTTGCTGCTAAAGTGCTGTAGACGTTTTGACTATTGCCATGGTGAATTTATTTCCGAAAATTAATGTTTAAAAAAAAACAAAAACAAAAAACAGTAACGTAATTTATACAGAAAAGGGTAGGGCCTTTACCTACCTAAAGTAAATTGAAATTCACGTATTGATAATTCAAAGTATGCTTTATTCAATTATGTTTTTATCTTTCAGATTAAGTGTGCTAAGGAGACCGAGAAGAGGGAAAACTGAAGGTCAAAACATTGAAAATGTGGCCCTACCTTGGCTCCAACAGTAGGGCACTCATCTGGTATGCGGCTGACCCGGGTTTGATTCCTGCCCGGGTCCTTTGCCAACCCTTCCCCATCTCTCTCTCCCCACTCGCTTCCTGTTGTAGACTTCACAGTCATGCCCTATCTCGAAATAAAGGCAAAACCACAAAAATATGAAAAAAGTTAAAAATGAAATTAATATGTTTTTAAAAAATGTGTCTATGATGTCTATGTAATTGTCAATGTGATTTTTGTAATAAAAGCACTAGGAACAATGTCCCATATGCCTATACAGTACACTTAACTTAAGTGATCCACTGCGACAGGAATGGAAATAAAATGTGTCTATACCGCAAAATTATATATGTTTTAAATAAACTTTTGTTGTCTGCAGAAACTGTGTTGGTGTTCTAAGGATAGATCTCTAAGTAAAAAAATCCAAAATGAGAATGGTCACTTTATTTAGAAATTTAGATTGAAATTCATACAAACAAATGTGTCTATGTTTGGGATATACAGTGAGGAGAATAAGTATTTGATCCCTTGCTAATTTTGTTGGTTTGCCCACTAATAAAGACATGATCATTCTACACTATTGATGATAAAATGCATTCTAATATGGAGAGACAGAATATCAAAAAGAAAATCCAGAAAATAACTTTGAAGAATATATTTTGATTGATTTGTATTCCATTGAGGAAAATAAGTATTTGACCCCAAAGAAGACCAAATACTTGGTGGCAAAGCCCTTGTTTTCTCGTACAGAGGTCAGGTGTTTCTTTCAGTTAATGACAATGTTTGTGGATATATTAGAAAGGATTTTTGTCCACTTTTCTTTGCAGATCATCTCCAAATCATTTAAATTGTATGACTGTATCTTGGCAAATGGGAGCTTCTGTTCCCTTCACAGGATTATTATAGGGTTAATGTTTGGAAACTGTCTAGGCCACTTCATTACCTTAATGTGCTTCTGCTTGAGCTACTCCTTCGTTGCTTGGGCTGTATGTTATGGATTATTATCCTATTGGGAGGCCAATCCATGACCCACCTTCAGTCTAGTGGTGGTGGGAAGATGGTTGGCATGCAGCATTGTACATTTGCGTGTCTCCCTCCATCCATTTCTTGACAATGTGAAGTTGTCCTGTGTCTTGGCCAGAACATAATGTTACCACTTTCATGTATGATGTTGGAGAAGGTGTTGTTCTTGGGATCATAGACAGCATTTCTCTTCCTCCAAACACATCGAGTTGTGTTAATGCCAAACAGTTTGATTTTGGTGTCATCTGATTCCAGCACCTCCCAATCATATCCTAATCCAGTTTGATGTTCATTGGCAAACCTCAGGTGAGCCTGAACAGGTTCCCTCTGAAGCAGGGGTACCATACATGCACAGCAGGATTTTAATCTGAATCTTTTTTTAATCTCTTTCATCTTAATCTTAATTTAAGTGTTTCCAATAGTTTTCTTAGTGATTGAGGTCCCAGCTGCCTTGAGATCATTTCCTAGCTCCTCCCATACAGTTTTAGGGTGCTTTATCTCTGTTTTCTGGTTATTAAATTCCCACAAGGTCAAATCTTGTATGGAACCACAGACAGGCCTAAGATTGATGAGTGATGATCATTTTTTATGTCCTAAAATTGGGAAGAAATGACTTATCATGTCTTTATTAGTGGGCAAACCAACAAAATCAGCAAGGGATCAAATACTTATTCTCCTCACTGTATGTCCAATAAAAAAAGGGGGAAAGAGCCATTGTCTAAATTGAAATTCTTTCAAATTGATTCAGGGTAATACACAAGATAAATCAGATATTTGCACTTTAAAATCATGCATTCATAACACATTCATACACCAAGAGACTGTATTGCAAACACAGAAACATAAGGCTCTCTTGTTGTAAAACAACATATTGTTGTGCTAGGTCAAACACCTCAGAGGATTTAATGATTTAAAGAGGAACGCAATGTTTACTGCAGCTCCTCGTGTGTGTTGACCAGCTTGTAAATGGCATTTAACTCTGGTCAACCTACCCTGTGAACTATTTATGGCCAGATAAATAGGAACAGAAATCTCACAAACTGCCACCATCATTACATGTTCACACCTGGGGATTTTGGCACAGGTTAATGAGTTTGGCTTCACACGGCCCAGTCATTCCTGCAATCTTGGCTGCCTTGACCTTTGTTTATCACCTTCCATTATTACCTAAAATAAACACTAAAGGAACACTAGCACATACAGGCAGTAAAAAAGAAATGTGTGAGGCCTTGTGACAGATGGTAAAACAAGCAGTGGACATTTATGTTGAGGGGTGGACATCAGGTGGAGCTCAGCTGAACATTTAGGGCAGCGGAGCACAATCGCTGGCTCCATGGCGACTGGAGCTACCCTCCCAAAATGGAGATTCCATGAAGACTCTTTCTTTGGAATTGTTTTCCTGGTAGACAATAGGCTGACATGCAACCTATTATATGGAGGGTCAACATTTCAGAGTTCTTAGAAGTTGAACAATGAAAACATTACTTCAGGCCCAACTGAAGTAGCACAATAGTCTAAAAGTCAACAAGTTACACATTAACTGTGTAAAGCCTTCCTGTTGGTAGGATTCAACACAGTGGATTTTGCCATGGTGGGATGACTCATTTATTGGCCATGGCAAAATGGTCACACAGAGGCTAACTCACGACGCATGTGGGAGAGCATGTGTCAAGTGACTCAGTGACAAGCAGGTCACATTGTTTACTGTGGGAATATGGAGGGCATTCGACCTTTGACCTGTCTCAAGGGATATCAAGCTTCTCACATCACATTCTACCATGCCAGCACACAGACTCAGCGCATGGTCCCAAGCTCTGAAACTTTCCTAAAATATTCAGCTAGCTTGTAAGGGCCATGTTCACAAGGTTCTGACGAGTCTTAAGTATGCATAGGATACATGCTTTTCTCTTGAGTGTCGTCAGCCTTGCTGCAGAGTCCCAAGATGAATCCTATTCTTCACAACACATACACGTGTTAAAATGTCTGAATTCACACTTGCTCGTTCAACCGCCAGCTATGCTGACAATCCATCCATCCATCCTGGAAATCCATGACTAAAAATGCTTTGACACATGGAGCGAGAACACTACGCCAACTGACTGTAATGTAAAGCCCTACAGTAATTTGAGTAGCCAGATCGAATAATCACACCTACGGTAGGCCTTACAGCACTGTGCTACATTTATTTACTTAAAATATAATGTGTTGACATCATTGAACAAGTGTTGAGCAATGGCAATAAGGACCTACTTGGAACAGAGTGTGGACAATTGTGTACCAGCGCTTCACTCTCTTCAATCCCAGCAATCATTCATCATTTAACACTCCAACCAATAAAAACATTTAACCCCACTGTAAGCACAAGTAAGCAACTATCCATAACTTTATTATAATGCAAGCAGGCTGTTGATATTCAAAAAGTATTTGTATGTCTGCCTGTTAGACAGACAAATGTTTTTACTTGGTCTGGGTTTGCAAAGTCATATGCTGTGTAGCAACACATAACGTTAAGAGCTCCTATCATTTTTATGGGCAGGTTGATACAGGATAATCAAAACCTATAGAGGTTGTAGAGAATGCAATCATGATAAAATTCTCCCCAGACATTTCCCAAGTGGCACAGGATATCACTCTCATTCATATCATATTGGTTCACATGAAAACAACCCGCAAAAGACTAAAATGTCCACCAATAAAAGAAATGATTTCAAACCCTGGTTGACAGAAGCCAACGAAGAACCTGTTCACTAATGCAATATACAAAAATATCAGTATGCACAACAACCTTGATGGTCTACTGAGCAGGGGTACTGAATCTACATACCAGTTCATAAAACTACTGTTACGTATGAACACATTTTCTTCTTTTTTATTTAATGCATCATTACACATTGTTGTAATGGTACAGAACATGAAGTACTATATTGGTGTCCTTGCCTACCCTTTCTATTCCTTCCGTATAATGCTAAATGTGATTACAACTTGTACATAGACAGTAAATCATTCCAGGCTAATCTGAGGGTATCAACTGGTATCAACTGCACTGGAGACCACACCTCCTACGTGTTATGCATGTCATGTTTACATGTCTGCCAAACATTACAAGCAGAAAATAATTTTAGCAAGGTCATCTCTGGCAACAATACATTCAATACCAATATGTAAGCTTCTTCATCAGTAGGTGCACTTAAAATCATGAAGCAAAATAAACACTAAGTATATGTATGTTAGTCACATAAAATTATACAATATGAAATAAATTAACCACAATTTATACATGGATTATAATAATAGAGAGATTTAAAAAGGTGAAACTAGAAAAAAATATTTAGAGCACCTTATGTTCATCTACCGCCATTCTAGCTGTAACCATTGCATAGTCTTACCACAAATACTGCACGTTACAGAGTGGTGACATCATACCTACAGCACGCTGGCAAGCCCTCTGTCAACTGCCAACCCCTTATCCGTTCCATGTGCTAGAAATCTGATACCAGGTCCCTCTTTTCCTTTACTTTCAGGATATTGCTGGATGCGAAAATGTAAATTCCTCAAGCATTGAGAATTAAATAGTCTTCTTGGAGACAAAGCGGCCATTCACAACGTTCTGTACGCCTCACAACGGTCAAAATAAGCAGCATCTGTGGATGTACTGTAACATCTCCAATCTCAACACCTGAGTCTCTACTCTAGCTTACCTCTGCCCCCACCTCTGCGTGGCACCTCCACTGAAAGAGATGCAGGGGTGGGCAGGCCACCCATCTCAGTCTCCCTCTCAGAGAACCAGGAATCTGCCTGTTGAATCACAGGCATTCCTAGAAGGATTTATTAGCTTGTTCAACGGGTAGGCAACTTTCAAATATCAGACGGAGCAGCGGTGCAGACAGGAGCTCGAGACGATCTGACAGAAGCACAAGGTAAGTTTATCATCTGTCTGGTGTTGTTAGAGAGGTCATTGAAGATGTTTGATAGATGTCTATAATATGAAAAAAGATGTTCTGTTGTGTGATTTAATAAGTTTAAGTTTGTGTGACTTAATAAGTTTTATTCATAACTTCCTTTGTTGTAATGAGGTTTATGTAGATGGTGCGTTGTAAAGTCCTGGAGATACTCGTCAAATATATATGTAAGCAAATATTTTCAATCTTAATGAGCACTAGCAATTTTATTTCTTCAGGTAGAAATCCAGAAAAAGTCAATGTTTTAAGGGTGTTCTTCAGCAACTGAAATATTTTAAGGCTTGTCAAGAAATTCTAATTGCATAATTAATAGCTACTTATCCAAAACAGTTGATTGAAATGTTGACCATTATATTCTTTAAAAGCAAACGCTGATGATTTTAATAGGCTACCATTGATGGCAGAGAGAGTGTTATAGCCTCAAGTAATGGCATCACACCCTCATGCACTCTTATTTTAGGCACATGATCCGGTGGCTCAACTGCCAAAGCGGCTGACTGCTGTGCGGCTTGCTGGCATCAATATTTTGTGCATGTAGAAATACTAATTTAAGAAAGACAGCTGATTTAAAACGTCATCTTACATGAAATATTTACAAATAATATTATTTTGCATGTAAAATATGCAGAAAAGTTCAATAAGCATGCCCTACAGTTACTATGCACATTTTCTGAAATGTAAAAAAGTAGCACAGGAAGTTAGCAGAAATTGCTGTAGATTAAATATGTAAAATATAAATGAAAAAACTGGAGCAAACTTTTTAATTTTTCAAACAAAACAAAATCAAATATTAAAATGCTGTTATAATAATAATGTCTTGACAAAACAAACATCCTGCTTTCCAGCATGTTTGGTTTAAAAAATGCACTATTATTCTTCACCTCTTGACTGCAATGTTCATAAAGCCTGAGCCTCTGAACCCAGTATAGCATCTTTCTCCTCTGGTGATCACTACTGGTGCACCTCAACAGCAGTGATTCAATTATGGTTTAGAAAAAACAAAAAGCTGTCTACAACTAAGCAACCCTTCCTATCACAACCCTACGTACCATTAAAGAAGGGAAACTGCCATACTATAAAAATTCTTCACATTAGCTCATCCATTGACCATAACAACATTTTCACAGCGCTACCTTGTAAAACAGGGGAAACCGTAATCTATTACAAGGGCAGCTGAGCACTCAGCCTCCCTGTCACCCCCCCCCCCCCCCCCCTTCAGTCACATTCAGTGTGCTTGACAAACTAACATAGTATCAGTAATGGCCACTGCAGGGAATGCGTTCGCCACAGACCCGATGTGCTCATCTCCTGGGCCACACTAGCAGGTGGATCTGTTAAACCTGAGCGTGCAGAGGGGACCCCGTTACCATAAAACTCAACCCCCCTAGAGCCAAGCACTCATCTCCCCGTACTAAGTGTCCTGTCATTTGGCTCACTGGCTCACTTTCAACCATTAAGCCAAGCCAAGTAAGGAGTTCAGACTAGCCAGTTCACATGGAGGGCGGTGCTCCAAATTTACACTTTGCAAGTTTGATCAACTAAAGCTTAACACGGTCTTTACGAGACAACGGATATCTACTCCACAAACCGTGTGGTTGTATGGATTAGTGTCTTTTAACACCTCCTACATTTAAGTAGATTGTGAAGATAAGTAGGTAACACTTTATTTTAATGTTACATCTATTAGCACTAATACATACAATGTGCCTGTATAAGTAACTTGTAAGGCATGTAAGCAAAATAAAACATTTGTAAGGCATGTATTCACGTATGTCTTGTTCATTCACAATAAGGTATTTATTACCAATTTAACCTTAGTAAGGACCAAGTAGGCCTGAGCTTTTGCTTAGTACATGCCTTACAAGTTACTTATGCAGGCATTAACGTTGAATGTATTAGTGCTAAGATATGTAACACTAGAATAAAGTGTTCAACACAGCTTTTTCTTCTAAATGCCTTTCATTCGTTGATGTCAATATGATGTCAATATTTGTTCTGCTAATGCCAAAGCAAAGCTTTTCTCATTTTCCCATTCATCCATACATTAATTCATTTGTGCATTCATGTATTTACCCCACTATATATATAATATATATATATATATATAATTTTTTTTTAATGCAGGAGCACTAAAATATGGCAAAAAAACTGAGATTGGACATCTCAGGTGCTTAAACTTTCTGCACGAGACCGATCCCTGGTGGGTGGGGGTAGACTTGAAAAAATCTTCTGAACAACAAGTCAGTGGTGATTTATATGCATGACGTGACATTTGTGATGGCCTGATCAGAGTTTTATGTGCCATGTGACGTACGATATCAGGTGTCAAAATAACTTGCTATAGTATGCAAAAACCCTAGGCCTGAACCCACCACGAGGCGTACTATATGTCAACCGGTTTAAATTACCTGAAATACATGGGATATTAAATTAGAATCTTTATTTATCTGTCTAGGTTTTAGTCGGACAGACCTTATGACATGAAGAAGCTATCCATTTAATGCATTTAACTGCTAGACCTCTCATGGTGTTAACATGTGACAAAAACTTCTGCATGCAAAAATCTTATTACAAAAAAGAGTTTTTAGACAACATTTTTAGACCAAGATGAAAGCGCAATACATGGGAAAATGCCTGCATGCTTGTAAAAGGCCTTAAACGGTCCTGTGTCATAACAACGGTTTATTACTTCTTGAGCAGTCTTTTTAGGCAAAAGAGAAGACACTGGAAGCAAGAAATAAATATCATGTCAGTCATATAAGAACCTTCACTACAGAGAAAATAAAAATTGGAGGAGTGTGCAAGCTGCCATCTCTTGTTGTGGCCTTGGCTTTCTGCATGAGTATTCAAGAGACCACAAGCCTTAATACCACTGTGGACTGGCTGGTGCACTTCCTCTTTTCTCACCTAAGATTTAGTGTACTCCTCAACAAGCGGAGGGATTACTCAAACCATGTCAGCATGGCATTCCTGCGCCAGATGGATCACCCCCGATCCGCAAAAAGATAGATGGCGGCCACAGTGCACTTGTATAAGTCACTGTACAGTAAGACAGATGGATTGGTAGGTCGGAAGGGGCCAGGTATTTAAGGACAACTGTCTATGTTCTTTCATGGCTTTATTTCACATAAGCACATGCGTTTCCCAAATGGAGACACTGTCCTTGCTGCAACAATTGTATCTTCTTTAATAATAATAATAATAATAATAATAATAATAATAATAATAATAATGTGAACGAAACATTATGCCACATTTATGTACTTCTGCCTTTTATAAATTTGGTTATGAACAAAGAATAATAAATTGTCTTGTATACATTACATCTAAAAAAACCAACATTTCACTTTTTTATACAGAAAATATTCTGGACGTAGCACTTGAAGCACCTCAAGATGTGGAAAAGGAAATCAAAAGCGTCAGACCAGAGTGCCGATGGGCAAGGTAAGCCAAACTACCAGTACTACAGCAAGCACTTTAGGAAATGCATACATCTGAAATCACATCCACATGTTACATTGTGTACACCTCGCGTTAGTGTCTTGATTCATTGACATCATGCTTGCCTTGAGTCAAGGCAGGAAGGTACATGTATAGTCTTTAGTGTCCACCACTGGTTACAGTAGGTAGTAACTGTCCATGGGTTTGGAAGTGAACATTTACTGTATTTTTATCAGCCTTCTATCTTCTTTATTTGTGAAAAAAGATAAATTAGTTATTAAAATATGAAGTGATGGTTAGTGATGACCACTTGGGCTATTTTTTCTTGACAATTGCTGAAAATGTCTAGTGTGCATTTGTTGAGATTTCTGTGGTGTCTTTGTTTCTAAATAATGTGGTTATTATTAGCGTACTGCAACATACCTGATGTTAATATGAGCGCGGCATACCTGCTGCTAACATGAGCATGATTGGCCAGTGTGAGGACAATGTCCAGAACAGCCAGCGGGTGGAGTGCTGTGATAGGACTTGAATTCACCTCCATCTGTACGAAAGACAAACAGTGCAAGAATGCAAGATTTATTGTTATATATAGCACATTGAAACAGAATATAACAGTTGCTCATTGTTACATGAGGAAAAAAAATGAATGGCACACAGTATAGTATGCTGAGGAACATCAGCCAACTTTTCCACCCAAAGAAGTTTCTAAGTATGAAGTTGAGCATTTTCAGAATTTTCAGATGCCTGTCTGCTACCCAAGAAGTTCCGTTGCAAAAGGACATATACACCATCTTTGACTTTTGCATTTCATTATTAGAAATGACTAGAAGTCCTATCATCTATTTGTGAATTCTTGTCATTAAAATTTGGAGATCATACTTTTTAAACCTGATATAAAATGCATTTTGTAATGCAATGCAATGGAATGCCCAATACAAAAATATAAAATTTCCCAAAATGTTGCAAAATGGATAAGCCCAGCCACAACAGTGGTTGCAAACATGAACATTCTTCAGACACATTATCAAGAAGCCAATCTCAGATAAAACATGAAACATTCTAATTCAATTAATTTATACGATAGGTCCATTTGAGATCATTTTACATATCATGAAAATATATACAAAGGTCAAGGCACATGATGCTGTTTCCAAAACTGGACACTGGAGTGATGTGTTGTAAAATTGGAGGTGCCATTTCATTGTACCCTTTTTGACACATATAAAAACTAAAATTACATCTTCTTTTAATATACAGTATGACATTTAAAACTTATAACTTATGAAAATGATATCATGCAACTGGTCCACAAAAGGCTGCCTAGCCTCGTGACCTAAAAAGCATGTGTTGCCACTGACTGCAGCGTAGATCTGACTCTAACCACACAGAAATCATGTAATGTGCAATTTCTTAATTATTATTAACAATTAATGAGTGGGTTGTGGGAAAATGCTTCAACCTGGTGGAGCTAGAACCATCATTCATTATCAATTGTGTTATAACACGATGCAAAACCTATAGTCTACATGGTTTAAATTAACACAACAATTTGCCTATAATGTCCTAAATGAATCTCCTCCAGTAATTCCAAGCTTTCTTTATTCACTTGGATTCTGTCTTCTTTCATGGACTCCTGAAGGCAATTGGGGTTGAAGAACTTGGTGATGCAAAGCATGCATACGCAACTCAGAGTGGCCCATCATATTGCCAAAACAGCAAGTAGGGCCTACTACTAAATAGCTTCTCAGGGGATGAGTTAACTAATCTATATTTAAGTAGAAACCTGAGGGGCAAAACAGTGCTTTCAGCGTACTGTACCACATAGCATTGTATGCTGCTTCCCATCATGTTTACTTCAGGACATTCCGATTCAAAACAATGGAGCAACTAATTTTGACACACTTGCTTGTGTCACATCTTAAACAATAGCAAGAGGTTTTTGCAAAACTTCTCTAACAGACAAGTGTGTGCAATAAAGAGTTGTTGCCAGTAGCCTATTACATGTATTGGCATATTTCGATGTCTTCTGAATGTCACATTTTGATGTGTCCACATAATTTCACAAAGCAGGTCCTGCACAAGTGAAAAAAATATAAAAGGAAAGGTACGAAAGGAGTCAGATATTGCAACAACATATCTGAACTGGTTCCCAAGCATGCATAATATGCCATCTCATCTCATTTAATCTATTTGTAAAAGATCATGTGCAAGTACATGATCAATTACCAGCTAAGTATGACATTACCTGTCTCACTTCCACTAAGGCATGTCAGAATGAATCAAATTTGTTCCCTCTGTAAAACAAATTTGAGTTGAATAACGCCTGCAACATTAGCAACATTAACAATGCTTGATGTACCTTCAGACTGGGGGTATTCACAAGATTTGGGCAAGGAACATGTTGCCTGTATGTTGTGCGTTTCCGCTTTACTTTGTGAGCTCACACGAGGGTCTGGAGGATTTTCAGATTTGCCCTGACTGCTCCCGATCCAAAATGCAGTAGAACCAATAAGGATTGCGGAATTTTCAGAGATGTGACGTTGTCAAAGTTTAAACGTAGTGGAGAAGGAACAAAAAGTGAAAACTGACACTTGTTTCAGATAACAATTAGCCGCTTGCATGGACTGATCTAACAACATTGTCATTTCAACTGTATTTTCAAATCTGTGAGTAGTTTAAGTAGCAATTTATTAAACGTCAGACAAGTGGTTTCCCAAAATCACATGCCAGGATTTTTAGATAAAACCATATCTTTGCCTAACTAAGCTTATGGTGTATCTCCAGATTAATGTTCATGGAGCAAGGCGGAGCATTGAGACAGAGTCAAGTTAAGGAACATGTTCAAGCAATAACAAATATGATAAACAAAGCTATTTTATTCTTTCTGTTCACAATACGGACAACATCCAAACATTGTGCGTAAAAACACATTCTTTTTCAGCATGGGTTCACTTAATAAGTCCCTATTCTATGGTAGTAATAGCCTGGGAACACCCATACTGCCTTTAGTTCAACACAATCGTTTCGATCTGAAAGACTAATCTCACTTGTGATTAGGTCTGGTGGTAACCAGGCAATGGTAGTAGTAGGATAGGAAGACATTAATTTGAATTGAATTGAATCATATTGCATTCAACTTACATTCCTCTGTTTGCCTGAACTTAAATGACAGACATACATACCACAAACAGCAGATTTTATGGAGTAGACTATGTTTAGCAACTTGGAAAGCATGTGGCTACACTATAAATGTGATTTATGGGCATGCATATTTTTAAACCCACATTTATGACTGATGGTTTGATCACACATACATACTTGACTTAAGAGACATACGCTTCTTATACTGAGCCACTATTTAGTAAATACATTGTTTTGCTTTCCATATATTTTTACATTACAGCACCTGTGTTACATGTGTTCACCATGCTTTGCAGCAAAATACACCATCTTGCCAGTAGGTCATGCTTTCACAAAATGTCATTGTAAGTTACTTGTGCTTAAAATTGTGGGAAGTTAAGTGATACATGGAGAGTAAATAAAAAATAACACCTGACTGTACATATTGGCATTCTACAGAGTTGCAAATGAGGCTTTCTTTGACCCCTTCTGTGATCAGATCGCAAATCACTAAAATAGGAATTTTAGCGATGATATGGACTGTACCAAGTGGGTCTGATTTGGTGCAAAGTGCTACATACTGCTACATTACTGAAAATCGTCATAAAATGAAGAGGAAGTGTTGTATTTTTTCCTGATTGGTTCCTGACTTTTTAGATCCTTAACATAGCACAACTAACAAGAACAACAAGGGAATGTCAAAAACACATGCATGCACACACACAAAGGCATGTGCTACCTATTTAAGTTATCTACTGTAAAAGACTTAATGTATGTCTATTCTGTCATTAGTGGGCTTCAAAAAGAAGTCCAGCGTCCCGGGGGTGATGATCACACAATGGGTGGAGGAGCTTCCTGAAGGAAAGACGCACCCTGACTTCACACGTAAACCCATTGCCTTAACCATTCAAGAAGGTACGTTTAATAGTGTGAAAATGTGTAATCTTCTGCCTCAATTAATTTCCGTTGCGACCAACAGTCGTCTTTGAAGTCATCTCACATCTCTTCAATGAGTTCCGCGGGAAACTCAGTATGTGTAACGCTCACATTACCATGGCATATTAACTGCTATGCCCATAATTCCACACAGGAAAACTCGCCATTTTCAGAGCCAAAGTCACCGGAGAACCAACACCAACAGTCACATGGGATCGCAATAATGGAAAGATGGATGATAAAGAAAAATATATAACAAAATATGATCCAAACTCTCTTGAGCACACTCTTGAGGCAAGTATGAATGGAAAACAGAAACAGACCCAATGGTACAAAAAGGTAAAAAAGAAAAAAAAATCTGGGTGATAAAGTTTATATGTGTGATGATGAAAATATATTTTTCATTTACAGATGCCAAATATTAAACCAGATCAAGCAGACACCTACAAATGTTATGCAAATAATGAATTTGGAAGGGCAGTTGTTACTGTAATGCTTAATGTCATTGCAGGTGAGAAAGAAAACTAATCTTACCGAATACATTTTCTTGTGAATATTGCCATAAAATGTTATGAAACAAAAACTAACCTGACAGCCAACCAAATAATATGTATGGTCATTTTCAGTTGGTTTCCAGAAGAACAAGGCCTTACAGCAAGCTGAGGGTACGTGTCTACAGGGTCTTCATTTAGTCTTCATAAGTATACATTATTTACCAATATGGAAAGTAATATGGAATGGATTCTGCTAACAATTCTGTATTATTTCCTCATTTAGTCAAAATAGAAAAACCGGTGCTGAGAAAAAGGTATGTCTCTCACATCCAGAAAATATGAAGTCAAATTCTTCTTTGTTCATGTTCAACTTAAAATATCTTTCTGATGCAACTGCTTTTACACTTGCATGTGTTACTTAGTAAAATAAAGCCAAGGCAAGAGGAGGAAAAGAAGAAAGATGGTGAACTCGATCCAAAGTTCTGGGAGCTGTTGATAAGTGCTGACAAGAAGGATTATGAGAGTCTATGCGCTGAGTATGGCGTCACAGATTTCCGCTGGATGTTGAAAAAACTGAATGAAATGAAGAAAGAAAGAGAAGAGGAGCAGGCACAGGTAAGACTCTGACATGTCTTTTTTGATGCTGAGATTTTTTTATAAAGGCCACTGTTTTAAGTGTATGTTTTTTTAATCCACATCTCTTTACAATTTTCCACAGTTTATCAAAAGCATTGAAAATCTAAAACCAATTCGAGTCGGTGCATCTGGAACTGCATCATTTGAGCTTGAGATGGACCTTATAGATGCACATAGCCGGATATTTGTCTACAAGGTAAGGGAAAAAAACAGACATGTGTTCAATCTTCCTCAATGACACGCCAGCACAAACGACACAGTGGAGGAATTGCAAAGATAGATGATGATTTTCTCATCTGACTGTCACAAAATAGTTGAAATAGCAGACAGCTAGCTGATGCGGCCTTAGGCGTTTGGATGCACTCCACAAGGGTGAGTATACTCAGCATAACTCAACTGCTATCACTAGAGGGCAACATAAACCCATGAAGAGCCCCTCTAATTTAAACCTCTCATCAGGTTCTTGCTTTGAGCAGACCAGTTGTACACTACTCTGGTATGGATTCTATGGCTACAGTTAGTATCCTGCCATTTCATTACTTTGATAACACTTCATTACAGTGTCCTTGTTAAATGAATTGGCTACAGTGGAACTAAACAACTGTATGTGACATCATGTAACATTTCAAAATGCATTAATATGACATTGAAAAATGAAAGGAATAAAGGAATGTCGCCCATTGATACCCTATAAGCCCATGCGTGTTCCATATAAGTCTGCATCAATTTTCCACTATGGGAATACCCACGTTGGGCATTAATGATTTCCAGTAGAAAAAGAATTTCCTTTCAAAGTGTAAGTTTGCTCACAAAACAATACATTAAACTATAGTTTGCATTAAATGGTATAGGAGTTACCCTCACTAAGATATGCAGTTTTTTCAATTAATGTTAAAATGTGTTAGTTCACTACATTAAACCTGGGGAAACTCAGGCCAAGGGGCCACACGTGGCCCACTGAGCCATTCCATGTGGCGGGAATGAAATAGCGAACAGGTTATAGAGTATGAGTATGTACGTTATTTTTGGCGCTTCTGACACTTCGGTCAGTGTTGTACTGCAGAGTGGCCCTTGGAGCAATTGCCCACCCCTGCTCTAAAGCATTTCCTAGTTAGCATGCATGCCATTTTACCTGCATTGTCATGGGGTGAACCACTTACCGTAATCCCACATGTACTGTACACAAAGCTATTTTATGAAAATAATCAGTTTATGTTACTTTAAAGGTATCTTCTTTTCAGCTGTCCCGTGACTGTATGAACCTAAGCAGATGGAACTCACAAATAAAAGTCATTTGTATACAATAAAAAATATCTGTGTTGGTAACGAAACTATGTAACTAAAAAAAGTAATGGACCCCAAAATAAAAATAAAAAATAATAAAATTTCATAAAATTTAACTTTCACTTATTGTGAATCTGTGTTGCTTAGAGTTTTTGTTGCGATCATTCCTTGCCGCTACATTTTACTTTTCCTGTTATTGAAATGTTGAAAATGTTTTGTGTAGGATGGTGAGATGGTTCCATTCAGCATAACCTCGGAAGAAGATGATGAAGTCAAGCATGAACTGAAAAATGTTGGAAAGAAATATAAATTCACCATACGCGATCTTCTGCCTGATGATGCTGGTCTTTATCAGATGGATGTTGAGGGTGTCACAGTTTTTTCAACAGAATTCAAAAGTATGTATATACAAGCAGTGACATCAACTAAAATACTGTATGTATTACCACACTGAATTAACCATACAGACATAATAACATGATTAATATTTCCTATAAATCACCAAAAGTACAGTTAATTGGTTTTAGGGTTACATTAAGGGGGTGTTAACAGTTAGACCATCCAACAAATCCTCTATGTTTTGAAAATCTTTAGCAGTAGAATTTGAAAAAAATAAAAAACTAGCCTACTTTTCTAAATAAGTAATTCCATCTTTTTATTCCATATTTCAATATTACAGTTCCCATGGTGGACTTTTTGGTTAAGATCCAAGAGGTGAAGGCGATAGAGAGAGAAGACGCTGTTTTCGAGTGTGTCTTGTCAAACCCCTTCTCAAGGATTGCCTGGTTTGGCAAGGGTGCACCACTGGAAGCTGGCGAGAAGTTTGACATTCTTGTGTCGGAGGACAAGCTCATCCACAAACTAGTGGTTAAAGATTGCATGATGGTAGACAAAGGCATCTATGCAGCCTGCGCTGGAATAAAGTCCTGTAATGCTTTCCTGGTTGTGGAACGTAAGTACTCGTTTAGAGGTTTTTTTAATATTCATTTGACAGACCATGTTGCCCGTATGCAAATCCATCAAAAAAAAATTACACTTTTCATAAGTGGATCTTCTCCATGTCTGCCATTTTAATTATCAGTCATCAACATCTTTGTACTTACTGTACTTTGGTCAGACCAGAATATCAGTACATTACTTAGTAAATATTAATGAAAAGATAACATTTGTTAATGGGCAGAAAACATGCCTTGGACGCCCTCCTTTTTTGATGATACTGTTTTTCCCCACACAAAGAGCACCTTCAAGATCTTTTACAACTATTCCTGGGCACTTTGGAGTTTTTCTTCACTTCAGGGCAGAACATTTTTTGAAAAGCCAGAAAATAAAATAAAACATATTGCCAAAATATTTCAGATAGAAATTAAGATCTCTACAATCTATTTCACTCTGAACAGCTGACCCTACGCCAGGGCAAGTTGGCAAAAAGAAGGCGCGGAAGACCACTCAGGCCGGTGGCTCAGGGATAGATTTGGAAAAGATCGCCAAGGAGCAACAGGAGAAGCTCACGAAAGACAGGGAGACCATTAAAGAGGCAGTGCAAGCTGCAAAGGAGGCCCCCCCACCTCCAAAAGAGCCCACACCACCCCCACCCCCAAGTGATGATTCCGGTAAGGCAGCGCCACCTCCTCCTGCGCCACCAGTTGAAGAGAAAATTGAAGGTAAGACTTAGAATTAGTGCCATTAGTGCTATTAACACACAGCATTGGAATATGGTTGCACTTCTAACCTATGAAATTACATTCTAGCTTGTGAAACTTGAACATATGCAGTTGCAGCAAAATGCTTTGTATTTTCTACCTGATGCCATCATTAATCGCAATACTATTCAAACAGTCCCCAAAAAGCCTGAGCCAAAACCTGAGGCTCCAGCCGTGGGTAAGATGATTTAGGCTGTTTTCAGCTGCATGATTGGCATTACTTAATCATGAAAGCCATTTGAAAAACAATGGCCTTTCCTGTTGTGAAACGTGTTTGGTGGGTATTGAACTATCAGGAAATGCCGTAAAAAAGTGGTGTTGAATGTCAACTCAATCATGAAAGCCATTTGAAAAACAATGGCTTGTTGTTGCTGTGAAAAGTGTTTCATTGTTATGCATTGTGAAGTACTGCAGTTAGGAGTAGCAGCAGTAGATGTAGTAATGAATTATTAGATGTGTAAAAATGCTAACATTTTTTTTGCCAGCAATCCCCAAGATTGCTGTGCTAATCAAGACACAATTTGAAGCTCATGTCACAGACAAAAAAATGAATAGGCCATTTGGAAAAGATCAGTAATTTGAATAAGAAGAATAAGAATTAGTATTTCAGAATACATTTGAATTTAAGTATTTTGCTGATGCTCTTATCCATATTGACCAGAATAATGAGCAAAGCACACCCATGTGGCATACTGTACTAAAGTTGCCTATGACAAGGTTATTATACAGTAACTTACATGCAGTGAGGCATATTGACGAGGTTGTCAAAGATGTAGTATGTGTCTAAAACAAAAACAAAATTTTTTTTGACTGTTTTTGTCTGAGGAATGAGCAGTAAGAGAAATAGATGTGTCCTTACAGTAGTTTCACTTTTCAATGGGTTATGCTATTTGTTTCTTTTGTCTGTTCCTTCTTTTGTGTGTTTAATTGTTGTTCGTGGGTTCTTTTCCAGCATTTGTCCATTTGCTTGAAAAAAAGTTGACAGCAATACATACACTATACTTCTATTCAGATAACATTTTCTGCAATGACAAAGAATTCCTTTAAATGAAAGGGACCTTGTGAATGTGGGCATGGTCTGTGATCACATTATAGCATTAGCTGTAGCTTACATTCTAAAAATCCTTGTGATGTCCATTAAACTTAATTCAACACTTTTTATCCAACTGTTGTGGCGGTGGTGCTCCTCAGCCAAAGTAATAGAGCCAAAACCTGAGGCTCCAGCTGTGGGTAAGATGATTTAGGCTGTTATATGGCTGCATGGTTGTCATTACTCAATCATGAAAGCCATTTGAAAAACAATGGCTTTTCCTGTTGTGGAATGTGTATGGTGGGAAATGAACTATCAGGAAATACAGTAGAAGATGTGGCGAATGTCATCACTTAATCATGAAAGCCATTTGAAAAACAATGGCTTATTGTTGTGGAACATGTTTGGTGGGTATTGAACTATCAAAGTGGTGAATGTCATCACTCAATTAAGAAAACCATTTGAAAAACAATGACTTTTCTGCTTGTGGAATGTGTTTGGTGGGTAGTACTGAACGATCAGAAAGTACAGTAGAAGATATAGCAAATGTCATCACTTAATCTTGAAAGCCATTTGAAAATAATGGCTTTTTGTCGTTGTGGAAAGTGTTTCATGGACATGCATTGCAAATTACAGGGTTTTCACACCTGGTCCCTTTCATACCATATAAGCGAACTCCTGTGACTCAGCATTTCCTGTGCATATGAACGCTCCAAAGTGTACCCAGTCCCCTCAGAAGTGAACCGTATTGAGACCTTTATTGACATGGTCTCAGTACAGTTCGCTTATGAGTCTTAAGAAGTTATGCTTGTGACTAGGTGTGCGCTTAATCACTAGGTAGGGCTTTTAAGGACTGGGTGTAATTAAAAAGAGGACTGGCACACCATACATGTCTAATGGTAGGCCTACAAGAATTTGCAGCCTGTTCTTTTCGTAATACACTCACAATATGAACAAAAAACAAAATGAGTCCTTTTACTGTCGGTTCATTTTTGGTCCACTTAAAAAGGACTGCTTTTGGTTCACTAAAAGGGAACTAGGTGTGAAAATGCCCCTAGAACAGCTAGCAGTAGCACAGGCATTAATTGTTAGATGTCTTAAGACACTGAAGATTTTTGCAAGCAATTCCAAAGATTGCCCTGCTAATCAAAACACAAATTGAATGCCATAAGGTTCATTTCACAGACAAAAACATTTTTGGAAAGGCTTTTGGAAAATATGAGTAATCGGAATACAATGTTTGAAAATTACAATTAAAGTATTTTGCTGATACTCTTATCCAGACTGACCACAACATTGAGAAAGACACGCTGTACTAAAGTTTCCTATAGACAAGACTGTTACACATGCGGTAAAGCATATCGACGAAGTTGTCAAAGATGTAGTTAGTGTCTAAAAACACAACAAAAAACATTCTGGCTGTTTTTGTCTGAGTAATGAGCAGTAGGAGTAATACATGTGTCCTTATTTTCACTTTTCAATGGGTTATGCTATTTGTTTGGTTATGTCTGTTGCTTTTGTGTGTGTCTAATTGTTGTTCATGAGTTTGTTTTGTCCATTTGATTGAAATAAGTTGACAAAAAGAAATATATTTACATTGAGATAACATTTTATGTAATGATAAAGCAAGTTAAATGTTTAACTTAGATTACTTTAAATTAAATGGACCTTATGAGTGTGGGCATGATCTACGATCAAATTATAACATTAGCTGCAGCTTACATTCCAAAAATCCTTGTGATGTCCATTAAACTTAATTCAACACTTTTTATCCAACTGTTGTGGCGGTGGTGCTCCTCAGCCAAAGTAATAGAGCCAAAACCTGAGGCTCCAGCCGTGGGTAAGATTATTTAGGCTGCTATATGGCTGCATGGTTGTCATTACTCAATCATGAAAGCCATTTGAAAAACAATGGCTTTTCCTGTTGTGGAATGTGTATGGTGGGTAATGAACTATCAGGAAATACAGTAGAAGATGTGGCGAATGTCATCACTTAATCATGAAAGCCATTTGAAAAACAATGGCTTATTGTTGTGGACAGTGTTTCATGGTTATGTATTGTGAATTAGCTAACAGTAAGTTTAGCAGCTGTCATGAATTGTTAGATGTGTTAAGACACTAAAGATTTCTGCAAGCAATCCCAGAGATTGTTCTGCTAATCAAAACACAATTTGAATGCCATTTTAAGTTTAAGGTTCATTTCACAGACAAAAACTAGGCCTACACTAAAACGTCATCACCCATTTGGAAAAGACAAGTAATCAGTAAAGTCAAGTATTTTGCTGATACTCTTATCCAGACGGACCACAATATTGAGCAAGGCACAAGGCCAAAACACACCCATGTGGCATAATGTACTTAAGTTGCCTATAGACAAGGTTGTCATATAAACATACATGCGGTAAAGCATACTGACGCTTGCCAAAGATAATGTGTCTGTCTAAAAACTTTCTGGCTGTTTCTGTCTGAGGATTGAGCTGTAACAGTAAGAGTTGTGTCCTTAGTTTCACTTTTGAATGGGTAATGATATGTTTTTGTTTGTTTGTTTGTTTATGTCTGATGTTGCTGATTTTGTATGTTTAATTGTTCATGTGTTTTTTTTTCAGTCCTCGACCATTTGCATGAAATAAGTTCAGCACGCACACACGTCTATTCAGATATCATTTTATGCACTGATGAAGCTTTAATTTTTAACTTAAATTCCTTTGAATTAAAATGACCTCATGAGGTTATGGTCAATGATAAAATTGTAGCATTAGCTGTAGCTTACATTTTTAAAGGTCATTGTGATGTCCATTAAACTTAATTCAGCACTTTTTATTCAGCTGTTGTAGTGGTGGTCCTCCTCAATCAAAGTAATAAAGTAGAAAGCAACTCTTTTCCGGACACACATTGTATCTTAAGTCATGACGATTATGTTATTGTGATATTATGCTAGGGCGTAAGGGAGCCTTAGGTGATGGAGACGGTACTGGTGGCTCTGGCACTAGTGGCTCTGGTACTGATGGCTCTGGTACTGACGGAGCAGGTACAAGTGGCTCTGGTACTGACGGAGCAGGTACAAGTGGCTCTGGTACTGCGGGTAAGAACCCAGACTCCTGTGCACGGTATCCAAAGCAAATAGTGACCCCTACAAGCATCTGGTGGTGTGCTTAACAAATATTGAAGTGTAATTACAACATAATAAAATATAAAATAATAAAATAATGAATAACAAAAAATGGGTCATTAAATATACATAATGAATATAAATAATTTAAGTAAACAATAATCAATAACAATATTTTGTTGTTTCACTAATATATGCATTGCAGAAGTAAAATGAACTAAGACCAATTAATTTAATTCATTGCTAACAATAATATTAATTAAAATGTTCAAATAAGTTTAGCTAAAACTTCAACAGTTAACCATGTGGTTGCTACAGTACTGTTCAACCCAGGCTATTTTTTTTGGTCAGGGAGTAAACCTCAATCAGAGTTGGCATCATTTCAACAATTTCTAGTGCAATTTCCAGTCCACTGTGTAATTTATTTATTAGTTCATTTTTTTTATTTTATTTTTTTTACAGAATTTTGAATTGCTAGGTATAGACATTATAGATATGTTTGATAGATAGGTGAGTCTGGACCACTATTGACCTATTTGGAAATTGACCTAGCTTGTAAATGGGAAGTATATACTTTGTAAATAAACTACAATTACACAGTGCATCTTTAAACACAGAGACACCTTTCAATTGCCCAGCCTTTTATTTGTGACTAATACTCTGTATGTTTAAAAAAAAATCTCCTCTAACAGTCCAGCTTTTATGTGTGTAGCTTCATATTAATGTTTGTGTTTTATGTCCCATCTTTTTGCAGACTAACACAAATATTTGCAACATGCATTGTTGTTGATACAACATGACACCTTCTTGCTGTCCTCACTAATGTCATTTTTAGGCAATCAATAGTATCTGGCTTGTCGAAAAGTTATCTGCCAACACAACACTGTTTTTTTTACAACACGACAATAGGTTATTTTATAACCACATTGACATTTCACTGATAAAGTGATTGTATCAATGGTATTTGTATCAATGGTATTTATTCATGTGAACATCATTGTACTACACATATTAGGGCAAACTGGACTATGTCAATGTGCACAATATAGAGAGGTATATGACTAACAATTGAGACTGCTATAAAACCAAGTATATTTTCAGAATATTGATTATCAGATTATCCAATGTATATAATTAAAATGTTGTTCCACCACTACACTGTCTACAGTGGTTCAAGAAATCCAAGTATCCATGGTCCAAGGGTTGACAGACACATATGCAACCCGTGGTCAACCAGCGGAATTGACTTGCACGCTCAGCGGTGAAAGAAGTGGAGTTTGGTATAGGGATGGGGAAGAGGTAAGCCCACTTGAAATGTTTTAGAATGAATGGCATGCTGGGTCTGAGACAAATAAGGGTTGTACACTGAGAAATTATAAAATGTTTCAATACATTATTCAGAAGGTTCACTCGGGTTCTTCTTTTCTTTTTTTTCTTTTTCTTTTTTTTACATAGCAGCAGAGGTGTAGACAAACATTTCTGCTGTTGCCTTCTTCAGTGTCTCGTCTTGCCTAGCTTCTTCCTGAATTTTATCTAGGTGTCTCCTTTGATTACCTGTTACTGATTGGGGATGACGCACTGCGCCACCCCCAGGATCAGCACAAATAAGCCTACAAAAAACATATGAAATGCATTTACAACAATTCAAGGGATGAAATGAGTTAGCAACATGAGAGCTCTCATCCCTTGAATTGTTGTAAATGCATTTCATATGTTTTTGTAGGCTTATTTGTGCTGATCCTGGGGGTGGCGCAGTGGCGCTCCCATTAATGAAGGGCTTTCAGGCCTGATGGTTTGGAGCGTGCACTGCATCATCCCTAATCAGTAACAGGTGATCAAAGGAGACACCTAGATGTTTGTCTACACTTCTGCCGCTATGTAAAAAATAAAAATTATAAAGAAGAAAAGAAGAACTCGAGTGCGATCCACTTTTTCACCTTCTAAGTTATTCAACTGGAGACACACCACGCGGAAGAGCGCGGCCTATCTGAACTACTACTCAATACATTATTCTAAACGCTTCCATCAGGTTTTCTAGCATGCATATTTTGCATTTCTGTGTGTTTCATGCGATAGCATTCAATGACAAATAGCTTTTCAACAATTTTTTAAAACAAAATGAATGTCTGGTTGCCCCTAAAATGTCAAAAGGCATGATAATGACAATAAAAGATGTAATATAGGGTATTTACTTTCAAATGTATAGAATAAAAGTGTGCTTCATTTCATTCCATAACTTGAAAAGAGAACATTGAAATTATTTCAGAACTGAAGTTTAAGTGTTATTGCTGTATAGAAGTAGAGAAATGCTTAACCCCCTCTGGCATTTTCTGACTTACTTTTGACAAATTATTCTAAAACTGAAAACAAAACTATGATATTTCCTGTAAAGTGACTGAGTTACAGAACTGTATTTCAAAGTGCTGTCAACTTCCAGTTTTAGTTTACACTGTAAAGCAAAAATATATGCCTACAGTATTTGTGGAAAATGTTGGTTACACCAATTGACACAAACTTGCAACTAGTTTGTATCAATTGGTGCAACCAGTATTTTCCATATGAATATCTTGATTTTAGTTACAGTTTCTTCTGTAAAGCAACATTAAAGTTTGACTTTGTACATGTGAAGTTCTCTTTCAAACTTGTGAAGTTTGTGTTGCTAGTGTTGTGAAGTAGCAATATGATACAAATTAAATCTGTACCACAAAGCAATGGTTGGCTCTAACAAGCAAGCAGACTGTTTGTATGTTGACATTTTTATATGGTGCAACACCAACATACAAAATATGTTGCTTTAGGTAAAAGTTTAGGTTTAGGTCAACATTTGACATTTCACAGTCACACAACGTGTAACAGGGTATGTAATAAGAATCCAATAGGGTATGTCAAATGGTGCGCGTTGCTGCACCATTTGACATGGCAACATTTTCATTGAAACTTTATAGGCCTTCTGATGGAAACCTATCAAAGTTTGTGATCTGAATGTTGAGATTTCAAACATATTTTTAAATTTAATACTTATTTTTGGCAGGAATTTTGAATTTTAAATGTTTTACCAACATTGTAGTATTTGACATGCAATTATAAACATACGTAGGCCGTACGTCTGACCATGCTCTAAAAACGTTGAATTAAGTAGATGATTATGATTATTAGTGACCTGTTAAATGGGCTCTAGGTAGGATTAAAAGTTTAAAGTGTATATTGTAGGTTAACCACTACTTTGGGTCAATGTTAAACAACGGTTTTTGTTGTTTGTTGTGGCTAATGTGGCTTTCTGCTGTAACCTGGCGACCGCGTCAGGCGAGTCCATGGGTGAACTTTCTAATTTAATTTGCCTGGAATTTTACATGGGCGAGATGACGATCACAACTACCGGTGACTCATTTTGCATTTGAGTGCTGCTTTTCTCATATAGGGCATTGTAACAACTTCCACATGATTTAGTAACATTAGGTCAACTAGTTTCAGTAGAAATTCTATTCACACGGTGCAAGGGTTGCAAATTATGCATAGAATAATAAGTGACATGGGCTTCTCTTTTTGACAAGTTGCTTCATATTTGGGCTTGCTTTTAAGACGCCAGTCGATCATTTTTCGTTCAAAATCTGGGAACATGGCCGTGTGTAGGCCTACTTCTCCCAATTAGCCATTGGGAGATTGCGTTACAAAAGTAAAAGTAGAAGAACTATCCAGAAAATTTTTAAATGCTCATTACCTGGCAATATCGTGTCAGCTAAATGCAAGACCTAAGTTGCAAACAGCACAAACCTGTCTATTGAAATTATCTGCGTAAAAAGTGGTGCTATTTGGAGTAACAAGTCCGTGCCTGGGTCTGTCCATGGAGATGAAATCGCAGCACGCAAGTTACAGTTTTATGAGGGGATACGTAGGTTACAAAAAGACCAAATAAATACATACTACTGTTGTACCCTTTGCCGGCATAATGAGAAATAATGTGGTCACTGTGAGCGGCATGGCGTCAAACTTTTCCTAGGTGCAAAACAGTAATTCATAGCATCCTAGAAAAATGCCATTGTTGTAAAAATGACTTAGCCTATTTTCAATTCCAGGTCACTGTTTATTATTACACACAATTTCAATAAAATTCACTCACATGCGCGTCACAAAACAATAGCCTAGCCCACACGACGGAGGGACTTTGTCGATTATATTCCTTCAAAAAAATGTCTGAATGTCACAATTTCAGTTCTTTGCACCGTCTGTAATTATACCAAACGAAAAAAGTATTCACATAGAAGAAATCAAGTCTTCAGTTTCGATAATCCATGTTACAAATCTTCAACAAAAATGCGAGCCGTGGCGCAAATGTATAGGCCTTCCAAACAAAGTGTCTAGTAGCCAAAAGTGACTGAGCTCACCTGGTCAGATGATAATGTTCCAGGTTACTCACAACACTGCGACGATGCAGTCTTCGAGTAATTCAAACAGAGCGGCTCAAGCAGGACAGTAAAAAAAAAAAAAATTGCCAGATCATATAGCATAAACAGAAATAGGCCTACCAAAATATGTAAATAAGATTTGGTATGACGTTCAATAAAAGTCCCTCATTCAGATGGCCAGAGAAAGCGGAAGAGGCAATCTTTCAACAGCGTTAGCAGGAGCCTTCAAATCGAGCCTTTTGGTTGTATCTTTTCAGTTTCTATTTTCCTACTACGCGCGTTGGATCCAAGTTTTTATCAGCTCTGAGATGGCTGCGAAGCCGCCCCTACAAATGAAATTCTGCCAGACTCCAAACCGGAGGAAACAATCAAACTGCCAGCTGACCAGTTACCTTAATAACAAGACTCACATAAAGCATGTTAAGTGGTGTGTTTAAAATTAATAACATATGCAAATCGCACATTTAGGCTTACTATAGGATAAAATAAATACAAATAATGTATTCATCTCCACAAATCCCCACGCTGTGCTTTTTTTATTTTTTAAAGCTTACCCCTGTCCTGTCCCAAGACTACAGGCAGTTCGAGGTTCAGATAATGCACTTTATTTCTGAAGCATTATGCTATGCTTTGTGTGCTAACTTGGCAAAAAGAGAACAGAAGCAAAGATACCAACTTTATCTAAAAAGTATTTCGCGAACATAAACGGCATGGTCACATCAAACCTAGTATAATCCCATCCTGAAGAATGTATTCAACGTAGCCTGACCGCATTGGGTGACATGTGCGCAGTAAACTGGTAGGTTATTTTACTGACTCACGGTCACATGCCTCCCTCTAGTGGTCATATTGACAATGATATTACGCCAAGGGTATGAAATAAATATCACACACTGTACAGAATGCGGGGCTACGGCTACTGTGGACTACTGAGTGGACTCGCCTGACGTCACACAATAGATTGGATTCTTCTTAACATGTCACTGAAAATAAACGATGGATAATTGTTGAAGTGGTAGAAACTTTACAGGAATTCTATTATTTTGAATAAAAATTAACCTGAAATATGCACTTAAATTAATCACTGTCTCGAGTCAGGCGATGCTCATTTGAGTTATTAGTAAGTGAACGATGACTTGTGCGGTCACTTCCATGGTCCACTGTCAGCAAACCCCAAATGCAACTTTTGACAGAGCGACCCAGTCGAGTGTCGAGGGAAACACTTCTCATATGAAAAATCGCTTTACATATCGTGTAATACAGCCATTACGTTTGACACATGCTTGACACCATCTAAAGCAAATTTGTTTATCTTGGTCTCATCAGACCACATGACATGGTTCCAGTGATCCATATCCTTGGTCTGTTCATCTCTCTTGAGACCAAGATAAACAAATTTGCTTTTGATGGTGTCAAGCATGTGTGGTGGTTAAAAAGTGAGTTTTACAAAAAAGTGTATCATCTAGATAGTCAAGCATGGTAGTGGAACTGACATGATTTGTGGATGCATGAAAACTGTCAACATTGGAAATCTGAATTTCACCTTAAGAAACATGCGTGTCAACATGCACTGTGACTACTGAAGCAGATCATGGTACTTTCCACAGGATTTCATTCAAATCTCACACCCATCTATTTTAGCCAAGTGCAGACTCAAATGTAAAAGTTCAATGTAAGGCAAGGTCGACACACACACTGATGGCCTCCCTTTAATCCCTTTTCATTTTCAGACGTTTCTGGTCAACACAGCCCCTTCTCAGACTCTCTTGGCAGGATTTTAACCTGGGGTGTACTCACTTTTGTTACACTTTGTCAAACAGTAATGGCTGTATTTTGATATTTTTTTGTGAGTGAACAAGAAATTGAAGCGGTTATATATGTTGCTAACCGGTCACTAATCTTTGTGTCGAAGTGAAATTTCTTTAATGTTGTCCTATGAAAAGATATACTTACAAATCTGCAAAAAAATGTGAGGGGTGTACTCACTTCTGTGACATACTGTATGTTTATCAGGGGTCCTTCGGTGTGGTGTCATTTCCTGTGACATAGGGTATTTCTCAAAGTGAAGTATCCAAGATTTGCTACTGTAAGTAATGCCCGTTTTTCACGGATAACACCAAAGAGTATCCAATAACTAGTTGTAAGTGTACTGTAATTAATAATTGGACACACTGAGCACAAATGGTTGTTTCTCGTCCTAAGACACTTAACTTTGAGAAATGAACACAAATTAACAAAATGGCTCCTCAAATGTTCGTTACGCCAATTGACAATTTAAGGACACAAGTGACCCCCTAAATTCCCCAAATTAGTGACAAAAACTGTAAAGTATATTCGGTTTCTTTTAGTAACTGTTAAACAAGACACATGTTGGATTATGCTAAACTAGTTTTCTTGTGTTTTGCTCGTAACTGTTAAGCAAGACAAATGTGGGATTATGCCGAACTAGTTTTGTTGTGTTTTGCTGAGAACTTCATCTGTTCTGAACGGGTTGAAATTTGTAGTTATAAGTCTTAACAGTGTCTCCACATGACATTTTTTTTATTTATACTAAAACTTTAAATTTATACTATACTTATTCTAAAAAGATATTGTATATAAGAATGTTGTGACTCCAGATTGTCTGGATTGTCTGTGACTCCAGATTGACTGTCAACTCCAGATTATGATATTTAAGGACCAGTATAATAATAATGACAAAGCAGGTTCGCACACAAAGGTCAAGCCTAAGGAGTCTTGTCTTGTTTAGTGTGCGAACCTGCTCCAACTTCATACTTTACTTCTTTTGGGTCCACACACCTAGTTATTTTTCGTAACATCTAGAGCGCAACAATACCCTTACCTCCTGAAAACTTCCGTTATAAAAAAGACTTAATCGGGAGAAACTGACAAGCAAGGCTAAAATGAAAAGGTGTAGATGTCGTTTGTTTTCAAAAATGTATGCTGCTCATGCACAAATTAAATTTCGCCATGAATATTTCTTAAGTGATAAACTAATATTAAAGGTTCTGAACAAAGTAGAGTTTTGAAGTTTGAGTTTTGAAGAAAGGAATATATCCAAGTCATAATGAATTCATAGAAATTCATGGTAATGGTGAATACATATGAAATAACAATTGTGAATGGGCATCACACATTCAAGAAATAAATTACTAAAACAATACAGTCCAATATCTAACATCAAATTGGACTCTGATTATGCCTCACTAAAAGATTCACAAAAGTTCTTTTGACATGCCACAATGATTTAATAAAACACAGTGAACATGATTTCTCCTCTTCTATGGTCTCATGGTTGGGTTGGGTGGGGGCTGGAAGACTTTTTTGTTTTTTTGTGTTTGTTTTGTTTTGTTTGAATAGTTTGTCTGTTGTTAAGATTTTCATGTTGTTTGTCACACCTACGAGAGGGCGTATTGTTTATTATGCTCATGGAAGGGCTTTTGTGTCGAAAAAAAGCCTGTGTTGCTGTTATAATTGTGTGTTTTTTGTTGTTGTTGGGTTTCCCTGCGGTTAAGCAGCTTCGGGCAGCCTTTTGGAGGCTTTTCCCTTTCAATATCTAATGTAAAGCAATCAATGACTGTATACTTGTCTTTCTCATCTGCAAAGACATTGCATAAAAAACATATCATCTCATCTCATCTCTAAAAAGAATAGAGGCATAGATAACAACCAAGAGCATTATCATGCAGAATAAACATCAGGCCTCTCGTTTTTGAATGAAAGCTCAGGAGGAAACCCTGAACCCTGTGTACAATACAGTAGTTCCAGCATCCAGTATCACAACAGAAATGCATGTGGGTCCTTAAGAGCTCTACTAGCTGTACTTAGTGTAATAAAGAATGCATGAAACATCAGAACATTGTACCATTCCTTTGCATCCAAGTACTACTCAAATGTATCTCCATAGAACACCAATTTTAGAACAATGTAGGTTCAAATGTGCTAGGTTCTGCTTTGTAGTGTAAACAGCCACAATTAAAGACACCCTTCTCTTTTTTTAAGTTGCAGATATTAATATATATTTTTATCTTCTTTTTAGTTGACAAGTGGAGGTGGACTGACCCTTGTAAGGGATGGTGTACATCATAAACTGGTCATCCAAAGTGCAAGAGATGATCTTGCTGGGCAATATACTTTTGAAGCAGGAGACGCCAAATCATCTGCAGCTTTGAATGTTGGAGGTAAGGTTTATTTCATTACCATGAAATGTTGTTTATGAGTGAGGTCAAAAGAAGTATTAAGGAAATGTATAGTTAGTAAAAATAACCTTAACAATGGATTAATGTTTAGAATGAATAATTTTTTTCCTTATTTTTACACTTTTACATTAAATTTACATCACATTTGGCAGACGCTTTTTCACCAGGGCGACTGACAACTGAGGACATAATTATAGTCTACAACTCTTGCAGATGCAAACTGCACAGGAACTACAGTATACAGAACAATAAGTCCAAGTGCAAAGTAGGATTAGTGCTTTTTTAAGTGGGCTATATTAGCACAGGGTTATGCACTTATCGTTTATGCTTCTCTTTTTGTTTCACAGATGTACCAGAATTTGACCCTGACGAATTACACAAGTTTTCAAAGCCAGTAATTGTGAAAGTGGGCCAACATGCATCATGGAAAATGCCATTCCTCCCTCAAGATGGCCTTGAAATCAAATGGTTCAAAGATGGCGCTGAACTGCATGATGGAGGAGGAGTAAAAATCCATAAAGATCCAGCACTTGCTCGGCTTCAAATAAGAGACTGCGTTCGCAGTGATGAGGGAGAAATCAAAATTAAACTAAAAACCCCATTTGGTGCTTGTGAAGCAACTAGCAGACTCCTTGTCCTAGGTAGGAAAAACATGTTTAATACCAGACAAGAACTACATGTTCCCCTAACTAGTATTTCCAGTATGTACAGCAAGTATCACAACAGAAATGTATTTTTGTCATGCAACCTGCAGATAAGCCTGGGCCACCAGAGGGTCCAGTGGACATCATTGACAGTTCTTCCAATCTAATTGAACTGCAGTGGAAACCACCAAAAGACAACGGCAATTCTCCAGTCACAAACTACATCATTGAGAGACAGCAAGTAGGCCAGCCCATGTGGAAGAAATTGGGAGATAACGCAGCAAACAAACTGATATACAGAGATCGCAACGTCGCACATGGCAAGAACTACATTTATCGCATTTACGCCCAGAACGCGATGGGCATCAGCGATGCCCTTGGAACGGAAACCATCATGGCAGGAATCCTGGGTAATGGTCAATCCAATCCACAGCCCTGACCCTAAAGGGGGTCCATTTCCAAAGAGAAGAAAGAAACTTATGTGATGATGATGATGATGATGATGATGAATGATAGCTGTCAAATGCAGATACATACAGTATACATAACAACGCCACAATCAGCTGCTAGCACACTAAAACACTAAAGATTTAGCATGCAAAACACTGAAATTACTGAATTAGCACAGCAGGGTTAATCATTCTTGTGTTCATTTTTCCATAGTCTTCCCTGGTCCACCAGCCGCACCAAAGGTGGAAAGTGCTTTTAAGAACTGCATCAATTTGACATGGGAACCTCCAGAGGAAGACTTTGGGGAGCCAATCATTGGATACCAGTTGGAGAAACGAAAGAAAGACTCAAACCAGTGGATTGCTCTAAATGCAGTGAATGATCCAATTGACGGTAGTTACTGAAAACTTCATCCACTCAATCATGTGTTATCTAACTCCTTCACAATTCACAAGCTAATTTTGACCCGCCACCTGCATTATCACCCGGTGAGCAGACGGAACGTCTTCTGATTGGCTGACCAGGTGTCCATTATTCCCAAAGGACAGGATACCTATGATATCATGTGGCCATGCGGTCATCTAACTTAGACGCGCATAGAATGCTGACAATATTCAAATGAAAACCCAAAAGAAATCTTGCGGAGGATATACCCTCAGCATTCCAAACCAAGGTTCAATGCGCGCCGCCCGCAGCCACGCCCGCAGCCACGCCTGCATGACAGAGACTCGAAGTTTGGTCGCTGGATTCTGGTGCAGTTGACCTGACAGCTGGCCCACCTCAGCGGCCGCTATTCCGTAGCCTTTTTAAGACAGTCTAACAACAATTTATTTTGTAAAAGTATGATTTTGGGGCTTTTTGCCTTTATTATTTCAGGACAGTATGAGAGTAGACAGGAAATGACTGGGAGAGAGAGATGGGGGAGGATCGGGAAATTACCCTGTCCGGACTCGAACCGGGGTTCCCCGTGGGTGGGCATACAAGCCCAAGTCTATTAGCTAATAGCTATTCATACACGGAATATATGTTTCAAAAGGGAGATAAGCAGGACAACGGACACTTTTTTTCCACCGAGACCGCAAGGCTACAAGTCAATCTCCTGCAGCAAGATCATCTGCGAGGCTCGCCGAATGTTGCAACTAAGTTGGCAGAGGAAAGAACGTAATTGCAATCAAAATGGCAGACGGCTGAACAAATCATAGCCTAATCACGGATAACCCCAGAATCAAAGGATTGTTGAAATAAAATCTAGCGAAGTGACCTGCCTGCAACATTGTTGCCTGAAATGTAGGAAGTGGTGCCCATAGCAAAGCACAAAGTACAGTGGTTAATCTACTTTGTCACGAAGCCGAAGATCGACAAAATTAATAAATTATTAGGCTACTTGAATGCTTGCAAAAAGGTGATAAGCGGAATAATGGCCTTCGAGGTGTCCTGATATCTAGGGAAAATGGACTTGGCAAAGCAAACAGCCCTGTTAGAACGCTTCAGCTTGTCCATTATTTCCCTTGATATCGGGACACCTCGTCGGCCGTTATTCCTTACGTATTGCATCTCCTTGTGCTGCCAGATGCAAGAGCCCATGCATGTGGTGTGCTTTAGGAAGCTAAACATAAGAGGAAGGTGTCGATATCTTACTAAATTATATTTATCAGTACAACAAGCCAGCTATAGTGACAAACTCTTGCCAAACACACTTACCATCATGTGGTTGTGCCTGTGGACAAAGATGAATGCCATCCTTTGAACCCAGACACCTAATGGCAAAATAGGAAGTGTCCACCAATACCAGAATTGTAATTTTGTATATATTCAGGTCATATATCTTTAGAATTACTTCAAAATTAATCAATTCACGCAGCACCTGTCTATGTCTTGCAAATCAGGCAGTTTTGTTGTTATTCTTTTACAGCCCTGAAGTATGCAGTGAAGGATGTATCTGAAGGGGCTGAATATGAGTTCAGAGTGGCAGCCATCAATGTGTCAGGAGCTGGCCCACCCAGCCCACCTTCAGTAATGGTGGCTGCAAGAAACCCAAAAAGTACGTACATAGTTTTTATTTTTATTTTTATTTAATTTCATTTGACTTTATTTATCCAGGGAGGTCCCGTTGAGGTATAAAACCTCTTTTTCCAGGGAGTCCTGGCCAAGATTGTTAGAAAACTAACTTGAGACGTTTGTGGTGTCGCTTGGTGATTTGGCGAACCCTGATGATTTAAATTCATAATTTCTTCCCACATTCCACATGTTTTTCCCTCCAGTGAAACCTCGTTTCATTAATCCAGAGGACTTCCTGGTCATAAGGGCAGGAAATGCAGTGAGAATCAAGATGGATTTTGAGGTAAGAACAAGATTGCTGCACTACATAGAAAGGAACCAAGTTATTTATCATTTGACTTCTTTGAATGTGAAAATGCAAACACCAAGGGACACACCTTTCTACAGTGCTTGCAACAATTGCCATTAGCAATAAATGGCAAATAGACTGCATTTATGTAGTGATGCTCCACTCCTTCGAGCACTCAAAACACTTTTCAATGTATGCTTATATGTATTCACCCATTCACATTCACATTCAAAGACTAGCGGCACTGGTTTCTCAAAGGGAAGTGTTCTGCTTATGCTAGTATGAGTAAGGTACAATTTTCGAGGATCCCACGTCATTGTGACTCGCCAAGTACTGTTCCAAAGTGATGTCCCACAATCTTAAAAAGAGAGAAAAATGCTTCACTGGGTCACTTATCCAAGTTTTGAGGCCTTTTATACTATGAGTACCATTGCGAGGCAAAATGTCTAAACATTTAATCAAAAGGCCTTTAATTTACACGACAACCCTGCTAACGATGCAAAAATCTGAAGAGTCCTTCCAGAATGTGGAGTTTTGAAGACAACTCAGGTTGCGTCTCCGTATACACGACTAAAAGGCTATAACATGTTCATGTCCCATAAACCTTTACATCAGAGATTACTGCGTCTTCAGGACCCAACGAAAGACATTTCAGATAAATATTTTGTTGTTTACAGGCGCAATTGTCCTTGTCTAAAAGGCTTTGAAAAATATAATTTTATTTCTTTGAATTCAATTCAGAGTGCCTCAAAAGTTTTCATTCCACACCCTTGCACTAGGATTTTTATTATGGGTGTGGGAAAGTCATGTAAGTTTACACATACAACTGTGGTATGTTGCTGTTTACAAGTTGAGCACAACTTGGATCAACACACTCAAGACAAGTTGAGTCATTGTTTGTGGTTATTACGCTTGTGTTGCTTTTTAGAGCTTTTGAGTATGGGCAATTTGTGTACAGTTATTGTATCAATGTCCTTTTCTTCTAGTTTTCAATTTGCACCACAACAGAAATACTGCCCAGCGATCATGTTTACAGTTAAATAAGTGTGTAGTGGCCAAAATGGAACTGCTATAATATTCCCTTCCAGGCTTCAAAGTCTGTTCCATTCTTGATTGTTTGAAATGCTCGTGAGGTGTTGAGCCTTGTCTTGAAGTGTATGACTTCAAGGCTGTGACAATCCAAGGCGTATTCATTTGACTTTCAGAAACAGCGACAATGTACATTGTGCCACATGAATGAAATTGTGGGTACACAGTGCCTAATACCAAAAAGGATCAATTATAAGTAATCAAGATGCATTATAAATTTTCCTATTGCCAAATGCAAAAATAATAGTCTATAACAGTGCACACAGCACTCTCCTGCACATGGTGCATCTAAAACGAAGGTCAATGGCTCCACCCTGCATTTCTTCTGCAACTTCAACTTGTCCGTCCTACTTCTTGTGTGATTGCCAAATACACCCACAACCCCAATTCTTCATTTCACAGGGTGAGCCTCAACCTGAAATCACCTGGTTGAAAGAGGAAGAGCCAGTGTCCCCATGGGTCAACATCATCAATGTCGATGGGTGCTCTACGCTGGTCATTCCTTCATCAAAACGATCAGATTCTGGATTCTACACCATTACAGCCAAAAACTCCAGTGGCTCTGCTAATTTTGAAATTGAAGTCAGAGTTACAGGTGAGATCTACTAGAAGGTTTCAGTTTTTGTCACATGCATCTGGATATAGTACAACAACGGGTGTCTTATACAGTCATTTCATGTTCACAAAGCCATGGAAATATTCTATTAAGACATTTACCATTTACTTTCCTTAACTGGCGTTAGTGATGCTGCTGCTTGGGAAAAAATACTCACCTCACAAACAGGCAAAAACTCACTCTAACCCTATCTTGTCCACACTCTCCTTGCTCATCTTTTACTGTAGATATGCCTAAACAACCAGGCCCAGTGGAATTAGAGCAACTTGTTCACGGAAAGCTAATCATCAACTGGGCACCATCTCCTGATGAGGAGCTGGATGACCGTCTGCACTACACGATTGCAGAAAACGAGTCAAACACCAGAGTTTGGCGCACAATAGCAGACCGCCTCTTCTGTCACACATTTACCGCAAACATACACTCTGGGAGGGAGTATCATTTCCGGGTATTTGCCAAGAATGACATGGGTCTGTCAGATCCATCAAACTCGCCCACCTGGGGAGTCAACAGCTTGAAAGGTAAATATGTAATAAAATGTATGTATTACGTTCATTATGTCTAACTGTTTAACTTAAACACTTAGGGTTTCCTTTTGAATTAAGACATGTAAAAGTTTTTATATTTTACCTGACATGTTTCGACGGTGTTACTTCCGTCTTCATCAGAGGGTCACTGTGATGTTGATGAGTGACGTGCTTTAAAAACAGCTGATGTTGTTGTAAAGGTGTGACCTCCCTGCCTATAATGACAGGTTGGTCACACCTCTACAACATCAGCTGTTTTTAAAGCACGTCACTCATCAACATCACAGTGACCCTCTGATGAAGACGGAAGTAACACCGTCGAAACATGTTAGGTAAATGATAAAAACTTTTACATGTCTTAAGGTACTGTAAAAGAAAACCCTAAGTGTTTAAATGTAATAAAATGTATAACAAATATGGGAGGGGGAATTGAGCATGTTGTTATTCATACTATACAGTGCATGCCTTATGTCAGTTAGCGATGACGTGTTATGACGTTATATTGGGCGCTGTAACATTTGTCATAACGTGTGATAGTGCTAGTAAAAAATATATAAAAGTAAATAATAATCTTACATCATCTGACTTGACATGTCCTCTTCTTCTTTCACCATTTAGTTCAAACATCAACAAACAAAATGGCTGGGTTGGTGTCTTTAGAGCGGCCTCCATCCATCCTGGTCCCCTTGAAAGTTCACACACCACCAAAAGGCTACAAATGCTACATGACATGTGCGATCCGTGGCAGCCCGACACCACATATCTCCTGGTACCTGAACGACATCTGCATCAACAGCAATCAAAACTACTACATCACAAATGCCCACGGCATCTGCTCCATGTACATTCTCAGAGTTACTCACGATGACGCTGGAGAGTACAGGGTCGTGGCCAACAACATGTACGGCAAGGCAGAGTGTTCCACTAAGGTTTGCGTCAAAGGTGAGGGCTCATCCAAGTGTCATATATAACTACATCAGGGCTCAACACTGATGGGCGCCAGTGCGCAAAATGCGGGTAAAAATTTGGAGTGTAACAAGTAGGCCTGTAGCGATAACAAATTTTGCTGGACGATAAATTGGCCAAGAAATTATTGCGATAATAGATAATATTTTTTTAAATGGTAGCGAGAGCAACAAACAATGTAATGACAATGGGATAAAAATGCAATAAAAATGTGACTACACCCTTTCACATTTTAAAAGCATCACGGCGGGGGATATTAGATAGATGGGTTTTAATTACATCCTCATAGAGCACAAAAGGTTCTAAATAGGCTCTTTTTTGTATTTATTAGCCTATTAGGGCAAGTTATATAGTCTTACTTTCAATAATATTTTTTTTATTTCTCTTTCTCAAGCACACTGATGGGCTAGGCCCATGGTGTGATGTAAAATAACCTACTATTGGTGGGCTATTGTTATTTCACTAATTATTACTTAAATAGCTTATTTCAACAAAATGCTCGTTACTAGCTAATTTTCTGTCAAAATCAAAATCAGCCCTGTTAAAGGCATTTCAACATCATAAAGCAAAAGAGCATGAACAGACGTACAAGTTCAGGCTGCGCTCTCTCTGTCTCTCTCTCCAATACCCTCGACTGGCACAAGTTGCAATTCTCCGTACTTTAAACTCCTTGATGATTGCCCATACATCGATTCTCATCAGTAAACAACAGTAGCCTTGCGCCTCTGTTTAGATACTTCAGCATTTTTCCCCTGTAGCGCGCACGCTCACCCGTTAAAATTCTCCCGGTGTGACTGATTTAAATTAACAAATCCGATCTTCATGATTTGCTTGCCAACTGCCTACTCGTGTTGTTAGGCCTAAATAAACAAGAAATATAGCGAACATCACAAAAAGAACAGACAATGAACGTCGGGGGTGGGCTTAGTGAAAGAAGAGGGGAAACTCTGCGAAGTTTAAAATAACAACGTCAGAGCAAGATTGGCACGACGGAACCACTACTTCATGATTGCACAAACACACCTTCGTCGTGGATATTGGGTTGCTGAACATGTTTCAAAATTAGGCCTAACACTTGCTTCCTTGTCGGAGCCGTTCAATCCCCTGTCTGACGAACGTTGCAAATGACTGAGACTGGAAGAATATTGCACTCCTAGAATCTCTGGCGTTGATTCTTTGCCGAGGCTTGAAAGCGATGCGCGGGAACACTCGCGTTCTATTTCAAAGACGCAAGTAGCCAGATCAATAGACTTTATTTCAACTGGAACTGCACTGAAACTTAAAATTACACCAATATGTTAACGTCATTGCGCTGTGTTGGCCTATAACGCGCCTATCAGTATCTAGTCTTCAGGCTACGGTAGAGAAAGGGAGAGTGAAAACAAAACATCACGCAAATAACTTATTGAATATCGTGACAGGCCTACATACAGTATATTATATTATATTGTACTGTATTGTATTGTATCATATTATATCAAATAGGTCTTATCAATAGGCCTACGGTATGCTATAGCCAATCATATTAGGCGGCATTACAGATGTCGTGATAGTTAAGAAAATTAAAGCTAGTGAGGAGGCCGAATGGCTAGTGAGTCAGGGAAACCACTAGCCAAAATGGCTGGTGAGCAAAATAGTTAGTGTCAAGCACTGAACTACATGTCCAACTAAGGCTAGGCTGTAACAACGAACAAGGGTGAATGGAAACATTATGGTAAATATAACCTGGTTCTGAAATAACTTAACCAAAGTGTCAACAGTACCATGTGATTATTCATAGAAAAGATAAGCACAGATCAAAAAACACAGGAGAAAAAAGTACAAATGTATACCAATATACTGTACATAGCCTACTGAGAAACAATAACTACAACGATAAAGAAAACGTTTTTTTAAGCAATCAAATGTAACCACCATATGTTTGTTCTTTTCCCTGTTTTTCTTCCTTTCTCTCAGATTAAACACATTATCAGTACACCTGCATCGGGGATGTGTCATGACGGCCATTACAGAAATTCTCTAGAGAAATTGTGTATTACAAATAAAACATTGTGTGTTTGCAATTGTCTTTGCTATGTGATGTTAGACTTAAACTTTCCTAGAAATATTTCCTCTAATTTACTTACACTAATTTATTTAAATGAATTGAAATAAACAATGGCTTTTTTGTCAAGAAAAATATATGTGGAACATTGTTTTATAAAGAATTTCAACATTTTCAAAAGTTCTACATTAGCATATCATACCACTCACATACCACAAATACCACTGGACACTTAACTGTATTACAAGCAGTCCTGGGGGAGAGAAAATGCTTTGCCTGTATACACTCACTCATTTACGGAAAAGGTACCAAGAAGGCGGCTACAGAACTCACCATCCTGAACACTTCAATGGTGAATTTTCAAGGAATAACCCAATCCAGTTGTATAACCCAAGTCCTGCATTTCCCCTGCATCACTGGGTGGGGAGTCAAGGATGATCCACAGAACAGACAGCCTCTCTGGCACGTCAGATGTAGCACGTCATTGTTTCATATTAATAGCCCCCCGCCCAGCATGGTCCCTGTCCTCTGCTGCTCCAGTAACCTGAAGATTCCTGACTCAATGAATGCTTGCCTTACCCAACGCAGGACAGTTAACAGACCAATGTGAAGTGTACATTTTCATTGCGCATCCCAAAATATCACCCTAAGCCCATCAATAAATCGTGGCCGAGGGCAACAGTAATTCCAATGGCAATACGCTGTGTGCAAAGGTCACAGTGTTACACATCCAAAATAGGACTGGTTTCACCAACAGAAAAGTGATTGGAAGATCCTCCACCTTTGCTATTTCAATTGCTGATGACGGATGACATCATTGGTGGACATCATTTGTTATTGCCGTGTGTACCGCTTGTAGTATGTGTCTGAATTTCAAACATAGACACATGTCCCTGAGGTTGAAACTCAGAAATCGCCTTTAAAAGGTTTTTTTGTGGTGATTTTATTTTTGAAGAAGCTTCTCAGTGCTTCAGAACTAGAGTTACGTAGATATACGTAGAGATACGTTTGCCGAGCCGGATAAAGACCTCATCCGGACAGACCGGTGGCTGGCATGCATTGATCCGCCAAGTGGCCTTTCATTAAACAAAATGGCAGTTACAGCGCTCTTGCACCTCAGTCGTGAGAGAAATTATGAAACCGGAATATATATATATCTCTCTTTAGTTGACTACTAGAGCCATTCTCTAATCTCTCTAGCATATTGTTCAGTCACAAACACTCACTGAGTGAAACGGAACCAACTCCCGTCTCGTTATTGATCGAGCCTGTTTGATCCATCCTGACTCTTGTGGCCAATTGAGTCGTGGATCCCCACTCCAAGATAGGAGTGTGCTTATCCGACTCTGTTGAGGTCTACTACATTTCTAAATGTTAACAGTGCTCTACCAACGCTTTTACATCTCAGTCTGAACTCTTAGGGAAATTATACAGACGTGACTCTACCACTATCACTGCGTTACAGTGTACAGGCCACTGCTGTGACTCTTGCTCCTCGCCCGAGTCGCCTAGTCACTCACAACAGTGGCGCCGTCGGCAACTCGGTTAGAGACGAATCCTACTGAGTTGTTGGTAGCAGCGAATCCCCTATGGCTCGGATCACCGCTTCAGTTTCGTTTTTACCACGAGTGTGCAAGTCGCAAGGCAATGGGCAGCGGAAGCGAGTGGTCATCTGCTGCTCGACTCCTGTCTGTCCCTCCTCAACTAGACTTCTGCTCCCAAATATTTCAATTTTAGTCTTCTTAAATATATAAACACACATTACTAAATAAGGAACATGCCGTTTTATAATCCAACATCTTTAATTGACGTTGTGAGAACATCGGAGCAAACTGGAGCGGAGGGAAATCCTCTCTACGGCCTTAAAATTCCTAACCGCTCGGCGCTCTAACCATATTTCTCCCGCTCTGCTCTGCTCCCCCACTCGCTCCGCTCCGTTCACATGCTCTGATATGAAAAGAGGAAGCCAAGTCCAAAAAGACAAGCCCAACACTTACTGTGGGCTAGAGAGGATGACATTTTTCTGAAAATTCCAGTGGGATGGGAGTCAAAATGTTAAAGATGACCTGGAGCGTGCAGGAATGGGAATAAAGATGAATGGAAGCAGGGAGGAGCGGGAATAGAAATTAACGGGAGCAGGCAGGAGCGGAAATACCAAAAATAGATGATGATTTTTATCATATTTGAAACAACCAAATGTAGCCTACAACTGTCCATTGTTACACAGCTTCACCCTGGAGACGACGTGTGTGTAGGCTATGAGAGAGGACAGCGTGAATTACTGCGGGTCACTTATATTTTCATAATTTATGTTTTTTTTTGACAAAACAAGACAAATGGGAGTGGATGGGAGTGGGATTGATTTTGAGTGGGATTGGGCGGGTTTGGGAGACACGTGCAGGAGTGGTCGGGATGGGCTTTGTTTTTTTTACCTCCAGCCCGGGATGGGACGGGAGTGAAATCCACTCCTGTGTCGTGCTCTACTGTGGACAGAACAATAAACCCTCGTAGCATTCCTCAGCATTGTAATTGCATACTTTGACTCTGCACTTTCCCTTTGCCACCCTGGCTGTGTACAGTTTAATTGCTGCTTTATAGAAGTTCTTGGCATACCACACATGACAAATGCAGATTTACTGGACAGCGGCCCTGGGATGGTAAGACCTTCCCACTTAGGGCCTAATGGTGCATTCCCCAGGGTTGGGAGATGGGATGTTTCTGACCTCCTACTTGCTGAAATGCATTGGAACGCCTGTTGAAGCGGAATGTTCAAGTCGCGAGCTGGGGCAAAAGCGAAGCAAACCGACTTCGCCCCATTGACTATCGTGATGTCATCACAGCAATGGCAGCGCACAGTGTTAGGAATAGTTTATGTTGCACATCACCATTCTATGGACAAATAAAGTTGATTCAGACAGGTTAACGGTTGCAAAACAGCCTGTTAACTTTTCTTAGGTGTAGTTATATTGACATTGCGTATTTCAAAGATGAAATGCGGCTAAATGAAAATAACACATGATGTTGTTTACATTGCTGACATCTTTGAGAAATGGATATGTAGTTTTTGTCCCTCCATGTTTGTAGTTTGTTTGACTTGCTGGTTGGAACGCTTTCAAGTGGGAGGTAGCTGCCTTCTTGTTGCCTACTAGGAAGCTCCTACCTCTGGGGAATGCAGCATAAGTCAAGGGTCGAGTTTTTATTTGTCCAATTCAGGTGCAGCTCTCCCGACCACTGGCACTTATCAATCCACTCAGCAACAATCAGAAATGTGGTGGCCAGTCCTCGTTGGCCTCTCTTCCAATCCATGTTTGTTGGGTATTTGAAGTAAAAAGAATAGAGGTGCACACACTTTGGGCTTTAATGATGATACCTTTTTAAGATAAAAACTTTTAAAAATTATAAAAATTCTATGGGCGTCAATGGCATCAGCAACGTTTGAAGTAAGACAACAGTCTTGCGTCTCAATATATCAATTTCAAAATTATTATATTCAGGCTAAAAAGAACGCCTGAAGCATCCGAGACTCTACTAAAAAGTTAATTAAAAACTGTTGACATTGCTATACCTATAACACGACATTTAGGTTAGAAGTTCAAACTGACCAATGTACGTCAGTCTACAGCTGTGCATGAGCTGTCTGAGAACAGGCTGCCAGTGAGAGGCATTACAGCTAACCAGCCAACACCGCAGACACGCAGTAAATGCCACTGAAGGCGTCCTTCAGATTAACTATACAATAAATTTTACATTGGTATGATCATATTGCCAGAGTTCCTAAATTTATTTAGAAAGGTCCCCCTCAAAGCCAACACAGCAGCGACCTCTGCTCACAGTATTTACTGAGGAAAAAATATATGTAAACCAATGAAAGGCATTCATGGTAGATTACAGAACTGTGGTAGAATTATGTTAACACAAAAACAGATTTTTTTTCACTTAACACTTAGCATACTATAAAGTTGATGCACTGTTGTTCAATGTTTAATTGAGGGGGGAAATGGAATGAAAAAAGCTGATGATTATAAACAAAAAAACAACGTAGAGAGGAAAAGCAATACAAATCCGACAATAGAGCACGAAACAACATGATACATAGTGCACTACTGATTTGCTACAGATCTGTCGTCTGTGCGCTTCAGTCTGTGGGCTGGGCCTCACACCCACCCCATCTCTCTGTGAAACTTAAATAAAAGTCACGATGTGACAGCTGATGGATGCTAACTGCACGAAGGTAGGGTTTCCTTTCGGTGCGAAAATGTTTTATTGCTTAACAAAAGGGGGCAGGCAGTATCACAATCCTGGAGATAGCGACCCCAGCACTGAAGAAGAAAGAACGGAAGAAGCGAGAGCCTAGCGACACAGAGGTGAGTGACTTATGATGCCTTTCGTGCCATTACATGAACAGACATAGTCCAACAAGCATCTAGAATGATGGATAACTGTCATTTCAGAGATGATGTTTTGATAGAAATTGAGCATTTTAATGGATTACATTATTACAAATAAACATCACACCTGCTGTAAGAAAAGATGTTTATGATGTGGCACTTTAAAAGACTACCAAAGTAAATACAACCACTTGAACTTAGCAACAGCAAGAAACCTTAAATAACCCCAAATGTGTTTGGAAGTATGAAGCGTTCCAAACATCATATTATGATGTATATGTGATACCCTTTTGTTTAATTTTTTGGTTAAAAAAAACAAAAAAGGGGAATAAATCCTTATCTTCTGTATGTATATTGTATATGTGTAACATAATAACACAATATGCGATAGATAGATAGATAGATAGATAGATAGATAGATAGATAGATAGATAGATAGATAGATAGATAGATAGATAGATAGATAGATAGATAGATAGATAGATAGATAGATAGATATAAAGAAAAGGATCGCCACACCCATTACATTTGCAAAGTAGCAATTTTATGTAGTAGGACAGAACAGATACATCATTGGGTATCTAGGAACAGGTGGGGTATTACTGGGTAAATCTAAACATGTACAGTAATTGCTGAGTACTTGCAAACAGATAAGAGTTCTTCCTCGAACTGTTGCCAAGCAGCTGTCATTATTTCAAGTTGTTAGAATTAAGAGGCATATTGTGAGAGGTGGAAGTCTACACTAATCTGACACTAAATCATTCCAGTCCCTTTTATCATGAACTGACACTACTCACCCTCACTCATTTTGTAGGAAGCCTTGTGCAATGCATCCAACGTAGTAGCCAAAAACCTGTCAAACCCAACAGACAGTTAGATGCCTTACTCATGGATTTAAACTCAGCAAACTGCCATACCACTCTACATAATACCACTCCACATATCCCACCCCCACCATCAGCCAACTTAAAGATCAGTGATTGTTTTCGTAAACATTAGCGTCTTTCAAAGCTGTGCATAACAACCCCTGTATCGGCCGTAGTTTCAACAATATCAGCCATGTTAATTTACGAGACTTAACATTTCAGCGTCCCTGCTCATTAGGTTCGGTAGTCGCCATACTCACGGCTCTATATATAAAAGCATTTGCTCAATGTTGCAATCCCATTAGAATTTTGCGGAGGTAACTTCCAATAAGGAAAACTGATTGACAGGGTGATATGTGGTCCATATGATGTCTAGTTTCATGAGGCATGTGACCTATCAAACACCACAGGAGGGAGATAGAGACGTAAAACGCACCCCCCTTCCTCCACCATTTGAGGACTGCTAAGGATCTTGTGAAGCCTCAAACACAGTACATGTGTCAACTTGGTTTAACACTGATGCTGTGGGGATCAGGGGGGAACACTTATATCTACTGCCGGATGGCAGGAGCTTAAACAGGTTGTGGCCTGGGTGTGATTTGTCTCTTAGAATGGAAATGGCCTTTTTTAGGCAGCGTTTGCTGTAAATGCCCTTCAGGGAAGAGGGCAGCCGATGATGTTCTGGAGGTCTTTCCAGTACCACAGTGCAGCCTGGGAACCACACACAAAGGTACTATGTCAGTATACTCTCCACTGACAGATATTGTTTTTCCTGAGTATTCTGAGAAAATAAAGTCCTTGCTGTGCCTTCTGTGCCAATTGTGTTAACGCCCCAGGTCAGTTCCTCCCTGATGTTAACTCCCAGAAAGCGGAAGTCTGACACTCTCTCCACACACACACCCGCAATCACTAGTGGCTGGATGGCAGTCCTCTTCTAACCTGGTTCTCAAGCGATGGTTACCAACCATCTGGAATATTGTCAATGGCTTAGCTCTGGAAAGGCGTGGGTGTGTTCAAAACAGCTCGAACCTAATTGTAGAATTCACATGGCTTTTTTAAAATCAGTACTACTTCAAGTACTGACTTGTATATACCCCATCCCGCGATCCCGCCCCGCAATTCTGATTGGACAGGCTGACAGACTGGAGAGGCTGTAAGCCCTTCGGGCTCATCTAAGATTTCCAGACCCAAGTGTGAGCTCACAAAGTTTAACGAAGATGCATGAAGCACGAAGGGTCGGCGTGAGAGCCAGGTCCTCTTCCTCCTGAAATCCACAACCCGCTCCTTGCTCTTGGCAGTGTTCAGGTGCAGTTTGGCTCTGCACCACAACATCTATGTAGTAAGACTCATCCATCCTTGAAATAAGCCCAACTACTGCGTTGTCATCAGCAGATGATTGACAGAATCTGCATCCGGACCAGTTTTTCAAAGCATTTCACAACAACATGAGTGAGTGCTACTGGCCGATAGGGTTGTAAACCACAGCCTTCATGGCGATACGATTTGATATCGTTTTCTTAAGGCAGCAATTTGATTATTTTAATACTTAAGAATGCCCCATGATATGATACAATTCGATTTGATTCCATACCGGCCGACAGTCTTTGAGGGAGGTGATGTCTATATAGAGGACTTTAGACAGGATGGTACGGTGCTCTGGGAGAGGGACTTTGAAGATCTTGGTAAAGACCCCCACCAGCTGGTCTGCAGAGTCCTATAGCACACAGCTTTACATGCCATCGGCCCGGGTGCCTTTTGTGGGCTGATGGCCCACAGCATTAACCTTACCTCATGTTCATACTTCACCCTTAAATGAGTTAAAAAGTAAAGTCAAAAAGATGCTAAGCTAATGTGTACTTGTGTACTTGAGTTTTTAACAGTTTATTATTTTCTCTGATACGCTTCAGTAGGACCTTACAAGGACAGGTGAAACAGCATGTGATTTACTTTCAGCATGTCAGCATCAGATTCTTGTGGAAGATGTACCGCTGTAGTCCTACAACTGGTATTGGAGCCAGGTTGTGAACTGGCACACTTAAGTCAGCTCCACAGAGTACTTAGAAAAACATCACTACTGAGATTGAGTTTCACATTCCTTGTTTACACTCACAAGGTCTAACTAGCTGGGTGATGCACTTAACATCGCCTACCAACAACATTATGCACTCAACTATTCTTAGAGCACAATCCACTTTGGCATCGATTACTTCAAAGACTAGGCATGAGTCTTAGCATGAGGTCAATGATAACAAGACTGTTGATTAATTCCTTTGATTATGTCCAACCCATCTACAAAGAGGAACGCTTTACAACTTTCCTGAAATAGAGTGACTGAGTGACAGGCTAACACCAAAGAGGCTGAGCAAACACTCAGGGTGTAGTACCGTGGGCCATCTTGTGGTCTGTCAACGGACAAATCTGCAATGATCTGACATAGCAGAGACTAACACAAACGTACAGACACATATTCTGTAAGACGGATAACTACCTCCTCAACCTTAACATGTCCTTAGGGTGGCCATCGGTCCGTTTTTATGACCTGTTCACGATGTCCGTGTGTCCCTCTCTTTGTCTTTCCTCTCCTCCTGGCCTTTTGCTTATGGCCTCGAGATGCGACCGACCTTGACAGTCGGTCGCGTTTCCGATATCTGCGGCCGCCATGTTACTCCAGATTTAACTCCAGACTTTGAACAGCGAATTAACTGTATTGCTGTCGCCTTATGTTGGGGAAATCTCTGTGCAATTAGTGTGAATTGCAGTCCATAGCCCTATATGAAGTGCATTAACTGACTGTATGAAAGTTAAATAAGGTAACTATTGTCTACTGTCTGTTTCCTATTTTTTCCTGCACTGGTGGCAACGCATAGTGCAACTTCGTTTGTCCGTTAAATGCCTAATAACGAGGGCTCTCACAACTTTACAAACAGGGCAAAGAAAGCGTCTTTCTGCGGGCGCTCTGTCTGTATTTTGAGCTCGTGTTGTTGCTATGGTTATCCAGCGTCTGCATGGGGAAAGAAAAGGTTGACAGAAGCGGTTTGCCTCTCATTTTAAAACACAGCTGATAAACACTCTCCTGACCAACCTGCCGTCTCTGATATAACATTAAGTTAGTGTTAGCCTACCGATGACTCCTTTATCAGAGTGAGGTAATGAAATGCGAAAATCCTTCCCAAACAAATCTTGTTTTACAAGTAAAACTGTTGTTGGCAGCTGAGTTAGTCTGAGGTAAGATGGGAGCGCTGTTCCCTGATTTCTGCCTACAGTTTAGAATGCCGACTTCACTGTTTTCTCCATGGAGGCGGGGAGGCGGCAAGTCAAAGCAATGGGTACGGCGCGAGGACGCTAGGTTAGAAAGTTAAGGGGTGGGGTTGTCCGGCCGAAGTCCGGACAGCTGGTCACCCTACATGTCCTCCATCTCAGCCAGTGATCTGGCCCAGCCATGTCTGGGCCATGGTGAGTCCTAGTATAAATAACAACATTAATCCTTGCCATGTCACGTTCCATGGCCCATGATCACACCAGATGATCACACTCTAACTCACACCCCGGTCGGCCTGATTGGTGTCTGCTTGCAGGGCCCACAGCATGGGAAATGTTTGAAACCGTGTAAATGTGCATTTAAAGCGGCTGTGACTGACATTAGCATGTCCTGACACCTCCAACAAGGCTGAAGACATAGGAGGCTAATCCCCCTTGGACGTGTGTACAAGGCATACTGCACTAGAAAGGACTGGTTGCTTCACGGTCAATTAGTTGTAGGTTTGGGACACATTAGCAATATCACAGAGGCACAGACAATGCATCCTGTGAGAAAGTGTAGGGATTTTTAAGGTCTATAAATAGAGTGTATATTCCAGGCGCCAGAAGGTCTACAGTACAGACACTTCACTCACCATATTTCCAGGTGGTACTGCACTCTAGGGGCGCCAGTGTTGTATAGTAACTAAGTAAAAATACTTCACTACTGTACTTAAGTACATTTTGGAGTACTTTGTACTTTTCTCAAGTACAATTTCTGTGGATGACTTTCACTTTTACCTCACTATACTTCCGAACAAAATCACATACTTTTACTCCACTACATTTTCAATGTTCAGTTTAGTTACTAGTTACAAAAAAAGAGAGAGAAAAGGGAAAACAACTGTATTTTGACCCCACCCACTGCAACAAATAGGTAGTCAAGTAAATGAAAGATGAATCACAGCACACTGGTATCTTTACTGGTAGTTTATTTGGTGAACAACGCGTTTCGCTACTGCTTCATCAGGTTCACTCTGACATTACGCATGTCACCCAAAGGTGATAAGGGTGATTACCTGGTCACATGACCTCACCCACATTCAACTACTCCACCCATTTAAGTGCTAGACAACACCCAATACTGGTTTAGGTATGTATATTATCACATCCTACCATTTAAATTACTATACAATTCTCATGCATTTTACCAGATAAATATGCTCACATCCCTGATATGTGTATCTATAATCATATCCACATAGAGTCAAAGTCTGTTCCCATAAGTCCCATCGCTCGGCGGCCATCTTGGCTACGCCTCAAACTGACTATTTGAGATTAGTCAGTGATGGGGTATATAAGAATGAATGGGGGAAATAATGTTGAGTGACAGTGGGACAACACAGCGATACACAACTCATATGGTTGGAATCACAATGAAAAACTGGGATTAATGGCAGTCTTAGAATGACCGAAACATGAAAGTAACACTTTAAAACAGCGTTTTTCTTTATGCTATTTTTGATCTGCGCATGCGCCACATTCCACGACAACGTTCTGTTTTGCGGCAGGTGGGAGCATGTTGCGTGGACTTCACCTCTTCCGGTCGGCTGTCAAACGGGCATCCATTCTCCGGTCATCGTACAGAAAAGACACTGGATTTATTTTCTGATAGCCAAAGCAGTAAGCACAATTGTCGTCCCTGCTCATCAGTAATAAAAAATAGGCTATTGAATAAATTAATGATGTAGGCTAGCCTGCCTCAAAATTGGTGTTTTAAACTGTGATATCATGTTGTTGCCTAAACTGATAATAGCTATGACCAACGGTGAGAAATATAAGAAAAAAAAAGCTAAACTGATCAAAGTTGAATGTCTTGCAGACTTGCTCCCGTTTTGCTTTTTCTTACTTATTTGTTTTCAACCATAAGAAAAAACACAACGGGTGTGCACATGTATGCACACGGCCGTTTTTGTTTCCGTGATTATATCTGTCCCTTTGTCTTGCACCTGCATTTTGGATGGGCGCAGAAAGGTGATTAATGGTCGAGTTGCGCTCTCTGCCCAAGTCACAATGAAGTTTCCACGGACGGCAAATAAAACCACATGGCCGCCAACAAACAAACCGATTAGGTACGAGCAGTCGTAAAGGTTTACGTTTGCACTTGCGTCGAGGCGTCGAGACGATTGGATAAGTGACAGCGCAGCTCAGCAAGCAATTGGCTCTCGTTACCGGACAGGTGGGAGTGACACCGGCAAACGCCATGTTCGCGTAGCCAAATGCTCTCGTTCATTCCTATGGAAGGTTTCATGAGTGATTCGTCTCGTATAAGACCGTCTCTGATAGAGTTCATACAATGCATATCACTCCTCAGATGCAGGTTCGGGCCATTAGTAAATAAAAAACACATGATATAAAAGTGCAAAAGTGCTAATCCCAATGTGCAAAAAATCACAGTATAATCAAAATCCTTTCTCCAAAAAATATTAATGTCCATATTGTAGTAGGTCTCTCATCCAGTCCGACATATTCATTTTTACATGACGTATCCAACTCCTGAAGCAGGTTCATTAGTCAACAATAGTCCAAGTGACAATCTTGATGTGGCATAGGCCCATCCATTAAAAAAATGACATTTACAGTGTGCAATTCAGCAGTGCATGCATGTTACAAGAATACACTGAGGTCCTGTAATTCATTTAAACCATGGGGTTCTACTGTGTTCAGTTCGTGTATCCAGTAGGCCTCTCTCTGCAAAATTTGCTTAATTATATTGCCCCCTCTTGGTTTTTGTTGTATGCGTTCTATACCTATGAATTTCAGGGAAGCGGCTGATCCATGATTTTTTTCTTTATAGTGCCTAGCTATAGCATAATCCATGTTTCCGTTTCGTATTGCCCCTTTGTGTTCAGCAATTCTTAGTTTTAAATCGCCTAATTATGCCAATTTGTACATGGGTTTATGGGAAGAGAGAAACATTTTTAACAACAATCCTTTTTTTGACAACATTTTACTGTACAAAAGATTTATTGATGACATCCTAGTGGTGTTTGTAGGTACTGAAGATGACTTATTTAAATTTAATGAACATATAAATGGAACATATCCAACTTTGAAATTCACCATGGAATATGACAGTGAAAAAATACATTTTTTAGATCTGCTGATAGCTGTAAATGCTGACAAAAAACTGGAAACTTCTATTTACAGAAAAACGACGGATAGAAATACTATCTTGCACGCTTCGAGTTTCCACCCTGATCATACCATTCAAAACATTCCATATGGACAATTTGTGAGATTACGGAGGATATGTAGTGATGAGAATGATTATGGAATTAAGGCTAATGAAATGTCTCAACGCTTTAGGGAAAGGGGGTATGATGACTCGCTAATTAATCAAGCTGCAGAAAAGGCCCACAGGAGGGACAGAGCATCATTACTTAACCCCACACCCAAAAACACTGAAAACAGAGTGACTTTTGTTTCTGAATACTCAACTGCATCAAAGCAGGTCCAGCGGATCATCAGAAAACACTGGCAAATCTTAAAATGTGACCCTAGTCTACACCATCTATCATCACTGCCACCTCGTTTCTGTTTTAAAAGAGGGAGAAATATCAAAGACATGGTGGTTAGTTCTACCTACATGGAGACCCCCAAAAAGACTTGGCTGGCCAAAGGGATACATGGAAACTACAGATGTGGGAAATGTGCACATTGTTCACATACATTTGACACAAAAACATTCAGTCATCCCCACTCTGGGAAGAAATATCCCATAAAAGAGTTCATCAATTGCCTCTCGACACATGTGGTATACATGTTAAAATGCCCATGTGGATTGATGTACATTGGCCAAACTAAGCGTAATTTAAAACTAAGAATTGCTGAACACAAAGGGGCAATACGAAACGGAAACATGGATTATGCTATAGCTAGGCACTATAAAGAAAAAAATCATGGATCAGCCGCTTCCCTGAAATTCATAGGTATAGAACGCATACAACAAAAACCAAGAGGGGGCAATATAATTAAGCAACTTTTGCAGAGAGAGGCCTACTGGATACACGAACTGAACACAGTAGAGCCCCATGGTTTAAATGAATTACAGGACCTCAGTGTATTCTTGTAACATGCATGCACTACTGAATTGCACACTGTAAATGTCACTTGGACTATTGTTGACTAATGAACCTGCTTCAGGAGTTGGATACGTCATGTAAAAATGAATATGTCGGACTGGATGAGAGACCTACTACAATATGGACATTAATATTTTTAGGAGAAAGGATTTTGATTATACTGTGATTTTTTGCACATTGGGATTAGCACTTTTGCACTTTGATACCATGTGTTTTTTATGGCCCGAACCTGCATCTGAGGAGTGATATGCATTGTATGAACTCTATGTGGATATGATTATAGATACACATATCAGGGATGTGAGCATATTTATCTGGTAAAATGCATGAGAATTGTATAGTAATTTAAATGGTAGGATGTGATAATATACATACCTAAACCAGTATTGGGTGTTGTCTAGCACTTAAATGGGTGGAGTAGTTGAATGTGGGTGAGGTCATGTGACCAGGTAATCACCCTTATCACCTTTGGGTGACATGCGTAATGTCAGAGTGAACCTGATGAAGCAGTAGCGAAACGCGTTGTTCACCAAATAAACTACCAGCAAAGATACCAGTGTGCGGTGATTCATCTTTCATTTACTTGGATTACTCTTACTGCACATCACCAGCACCTGGACAAGTGGTTGTGCACAGGGACGTTACTTTAAATAGGTAGTCAAGTTTGTTTTCTGTCTAAACCTGGTCTAAATTTAGACTGAGATTGGTTGTGTGTACATTTAAGTTTACCAAAATACAAAATATGTCTTTCAAACTGCATTTGCCTTGTTTACTTTTTACTTGTACTTACTTTATTTACTTAACTTACTTTACTTTACTTACTTTACTGTTTTCATTCACTTGATCATTTTTTTAAGTACTTGGCATACTTAAGTACAAGAATTTTCAGATACTTTAAGACTTTTACTCAAGTAACATTTCAATCATTTCACTTTTATTTTTGGAGGGGTACCCATACTTTTACTTGAGAATGAGATTTCAGTATTTTATACAACACTGGGGGGCGCCAACGGGTGAGTGCAGACTCCATTCGGAATGAATTGACTTCGCTCTCACGACAGCGCCCTCTAGGTGAACTGCAGGCATGGAGCGAGTGAGTGAAGTGTCTGTAACTGTTGACCTTCTGTGATGCAGTCTCTACAAACGGCCCTGTTTGTACTACTAACTAGCTGTGCACTAGCAAAGTTCTCTATGCCGCGTTTTACATGTCAACAACCACTCGACTCTGCGGAATGAAGTATTGAGAAACTTTGAGCCTCGTAAATGGCTGGAAAGTAGAGATTTATAATGATGGCTTAAAAGGAGCTTAAAAGGGCTGAACCTTCATCTGGTTGGTCGTGGTCCAGTGTGTGTGTGAGCGTGCACGTGCGTGTCTACTCTACTTGCCAGTACTAAAAGGTAAACAATTAGCCAAGATAACACAGCGGAGCTAGTGCTAAATCTAACGTTTGGTGAGTCAGAATGATAAGAACTTTCTACAACTTTTCGTGAAGTTAAAACCAACAGAACAATCTGAAGATCGTGGACACGGAGCAAACGCTATTATGTTCGGTGAATGAACCGGAGAATGTGCCAAACACTGAGCCACAGCTCGTAGCCAAAAAGACGAAAGTAATATATTCCTGACAGAGTGACAAGGGCGAAAACATGTTGCACTGCATATTGCGAAGTGCGGAGATGCGATGGCTGGTAAAAGTTAGTTTGCCGCTGGCTGCCAAACATCTCGCATTGAAAAGTTGAAAAAGCGATCGCATAAATAAAACGCCCAATATGCCGTGATAAAGTGTCCCCTCTCCCCACTAAGCCGCATGCAGCATCAAGGAGACCGCGGTGGTGATAATTAAGTTCAATATAGCTTACAACATTGAGAATGAAGAGATTTAATTTACGAAGTTTAGTCAGAAATAATTATCCACAAAAATGGCCTTGATATGAATTCGACCTACAGCAATTATGTGGCGTGTGCCCAATTTAAGCAGACACTTTAAAGGGGCATTCCACCGGTGGAGACATGAACATGCATTGAAAGTGGGTCATATACGTGGTAGAATAGTAGCATACATTTCTAATTTGGTGCCTTCTTGGCCGAGAAAAGGCAGAAAATGACTTTTTAGTGTGACAAACAATCCCCATAATGCAGTGCAATGCTAAAGTCCCTCAGGCCACACCCAGGCAGCTCTGCCAGTGACTTACTGGACCCTCAATGCCAGTGATTTCAAAGGCACTGGCACACTGATCTGTGATAGGTCTGTTAGCGCTTTAGGTCCAACCCCCAATGGGCGGGGTTGAAAGGGTGGGAAAAAGGCTTGTAGTCTCAACAGAAATCCACCTGTCTTACACTTCCTCCTACAATGATGCAAAATGATGATTTTTACATCATTGTACGAGGAAGTGTTAAGAGGTGAATATGGACTTCTCCTGTCTCAAGGGGAATTGAGAGAGTGTTGCACGACCATTCAAAAGTATGACTGGGTGTCTAGCAATGGAAAGCCTAATGCAAATGGGTGGAGTGTCCCTTTAAAGCTGAACACGTCTGTGGCACTAACAGACAGCGCTACTTCTTAACCCTCTAGCTACCAGAATTTTTTTTGAATAGGCCGGAATCCTACCAGGAATTCTAAGGAAAAATTGACATTTTGGTCATATTCTAAATTATGTCAAATAACTTGAAAAGAAATGAAAAGTGTCAATTACAAGTTACTTTCATATTAAAGTAGAGAAAACACACTTTCAAATGGTATATCATTTATGGATAATTAATTGTTCAGTATTCCCATAGAGTGCCTTTGATGTGGATTAAATGATAAAAATGTGATAAAATCCGATATTATCTAGGCCTATCTATCTATATATCTATATATTTAGGCCTATCTATATATCTATCGATCTCTCTATCCATCTATCTATCTATCCTTCCGTCTATCAATCCATCCATCCAGGGTCAAAGTTGAACAATGATCATGTGACGACAACAAATGTCGTTCACCCAAAAGTCCTGTTTTCAAGCGGTTTCAAGCGGTATAACTGTAATGGACTACACTAGCTAATAATGTTTGAACTAAACCATGCCAAAGACGTGTAAGGATAACCGTAGAAGTGTCCGCGATAGCAGACAGGACATGAATGGAGCTCTAGGAAGTTTCCCCTCCCAATTTGGCACAGGTAAGACGCGCCAGGCATCACCGACTTTGACCGGAATTGAAGTGCTACAAACACCACGTTGGTAGGCTATTATTGGAAGTTAGCATTCAACTCAACGTCTTCGCGCACATTTTTATGAAGGACAACGTGGAGTAGTAACAGTCCTTGACTGCTTTGCCAAAGCTGACACGCAAAATGAGTAGCCAATTGTTCCATGCTGCGCTTCCTTCACGATGCGCCTGTTACGCAGAGCTGTCGCTGTAAGTTGTTCCAGGAAACTAAGATAGTTGGATACCAACATATGGTTTGACTCTGAAAACACACCGAAGACAGTTTACATTTTTAATATGTAGCGTGTAGACATCGGCTGGACAGTTGTGTTTGCTATTTAGGACCATGGCAGAACTCATCACAGTTGAACACCATCTCATAAGCCTAATAAAACAACATGATCTAAAAATAGCCTAAATAGTCATACACATGTGCTGTTGACCATAGATCGAAGAGGGTTGGAAGCTCTCATATTTAGTGTATATTGGTTGTAGAAACAGAATGGTTGTGTTTGTAGCCATCCAATCTCGGACGGCCGTCATTTGAATTGACGGCAGATTGCCAAATCGCATAAAGCGGCGCATCTCGTAATAAAATCTAAAATACTGAAAAATAATATAATATAAACATATAGTTTTTATACTGAAAGTATATCGAGGAGGGTCTGTAATATTGAGCTAAAGTGTTTGAAAGCTGGAAAAACTGCATGATGATGGCCGTTAAGCTGTATTTTCATATGAAAATATTCCTGCCGGCCGCGGCCGTTCTGGTACAGATCCAGCCGGACGTTCACGGCCGTTATGGTAGCTAGAGGGTTAATAGATTTCTGACAGTGTGTCGTCATTTTATCTTGTGGAGAGGAAGACCAGTTTACATACATTGGGCACATAGGGGAAGCATGCCCATGCATGCCCCAGTTAAGCATGTCATTTTGACTTGGTGTCAATAATATGCCCATTTTATGTTATTACTGAAATGAAACATAAATAGGCTACAAATAAATCCAAAATGCAAAAGTAGTAAACTATATTGCATGCGAAAAATACGTTTAAAACTATCTTTTTATTTCTTTAAGGAATGCATAGGCTACTGTGGTTAGCCAATTATTTAGGCCAATCAATGAACATAGACAGGCAGCTATTTATAATAATAATAATAACAACAACAACAACAACAACAACAACAACAACAACAACAACAAGCATTTAAAAAGTTTTAAACTGCAATGTAATGTGTTCGGAAATTTGGGTGCACCTAACTTTTGTGCTGGTGTACCCAAGAAAAAAAGTTGGGCGCACCAGTGCAACTAGTGCAAAAAGTTAGTCTAGAGCCCTGTATAAACAATATAAATAGCGGTAGGACATCTGAGAAGATTTAGGCTAAGGACTAATTTACTTATACTTTTAAGTGTTTCCATTGGTTTGTTAAACTAGCAAAAATATTGTCATTTCAAAGGTGTAGACGTTAATAGGAGGGAAATGCACAAAAGTCATCTCATTTCGAACACATATTGAACATACAAAGGCAAGTTACATCAGCATTTTTGTGACTACTGAATTATCTGAATTATGAAACTTTGGGAAAGTGTTTTTGAATATAATTTATTTGAAATTAGCTAAAAAATGTAAACAAAAAGATTTTCCTCGTATTTCCTCAGTTGTCCGCCTGCAACGTTGCGACTTGCGACTCATTTCGGTAGAGCGGGTCAGAATTATTGTGACCTGCTGTCTGTAGATGCCCTTACTTGAGAAGGGGCACACAGGGAGCTCATGTCTGTTTGTATAGGATTGAATACTGTTGAGACAAAGTTTGCAATTTCTGTTTATTAGGGGGAGATATTTGTGTTCACATCGAGAGAGGTTGGCCTATATAAAGAAGATGCTCAACCTTCCAGACCCAACTCCAGCAGGGCCAGGTAAGTACACAAATAAAAAATGGAATATGTTTAGGAAATGAAATTGTACATGAAGAGAGGCATCTTTTCAAAATATTCCCACTAGCCCAGTGGTTCTCAAAGCAGGGTCCCTGGTAAAGTTTGTTACAATGCAATACACATCAAATGGTATAGAACCATGTACTACTGTGAGGGAAAACATAGTTACACAGCAGACTAAGATTTAACACAAAAAAACTGTTCCTTCTTAGGCCCAACTTTTGCCAAATGTCCCTGCACTATCCTGACCACATCTATTTTAATCCCCTTATACTCAAAACTACAATGTCTCCAGCTTTTTTGATGTAAATGTCTATTACTACTGTGTTGAAAATAAAAGTAAAAATGTGCTTTTCCTCAGATAAAGCATAAATATTTTTGCATATTTTGTCAAAAGAAGAAAAGAGTTTGTGGCTCATCAGTATTTGAATGCAAAATTCAAAGACAGAGTATAATTTATGAAGACCTCAAGCTATACAATCTCCCAAGAGAGCTGTGATGTTATTATTCCTCTCCTCAAACTTCTACCTGGATGTGCGTGTTCCTACTAAAATCATGAAGATCATTGAGAAAATAACTGGTAAACTTGCTGTCACATTCCATGCCTGTTTTCAACATGAGCTACATTAATGACACAGATGTCAGTGACTAAATGCGAAGTGTTCATAATGACTTCAAGATCAAGATCAAGATCAAGACAGCATCAACAGATCATCAGTGCTGTGCTTCTTTGTGGTATCAAATGGATGTCTTGCCTGGAATATTTTATTGAACATGACCTTGCGTGTTCAAGCTTACAAGAGCTAAATTGATGGGTCTGAGTGACCATTATCATCTGAGACCGCCGAAGCAAACTCCACGGATCCTTCCCTTTCTGGTCTCATTGTGTTTAGGCCTATGACTTGTTTTGTGTAGATATATTTTGGTAGCATGTTGACGTCATTTTAGCTTTAGTCTGGCCTTGCCATACAAAATCTATATTCAAAAACCCTTCTTTCCTCTAAAGCCGTATGGATGAAATTAGTACGATGGTATGGCAGAACCAGGCTAATTTCGCTCCACCTTGTCTAAATTTATGTTCACGCTTCCTGTTGTGCAAATTTCCCTTTAGAGACCATGTGGTTTCACCCCAGCTATTTTTTCCATGAATGTATTTGTTGTCTCATCTCCTTTTGTGTGTCTATGTGTGCCTTACCAGATGAGGAGGCACTACCTCCTGGTGCAGGTAGGTGGCTGAGAACAGCAAACCGTTTGTGTGTCCATGGCTTGAATGTTTGCATGTTTTAGCAACATATAGTCTGTTTGTCACCCCAGGAAATTGAGAGAACCCAGATGAAAATACAGTATGCCTACATAGCTTCCTCAGAATTGGTTTATCTTTGTCTTCCAGCATTAAGTAAAATGATGCTACTATGGACGAAGCTATAACCAATCAGACAGCTTATTGCAATAACACATGCAAAGTAATGTAAACAGAAACCTCAGCAATTGTAGCAAGCTACAATTATTTATTATAGGAATTATGAGCAGGCCCAGGATATGGGATTGGATATTTTTGAGACAAGTATGTAAATAAGACATGTAAAGAGAGTACCATAAAAATTCTGGGAATATTGGGATATTTATGTTTCGTCACACACTGTAAAAACTTGACAAACCAGAGGAGCCTTCAAGAAAACCTCTGCATTTTTTGATACTCTCTGATTTGTCACATAGCTTCCTTGGAGATTTTTTAGGTTCCTCAGAAAACATTTAGCGGTTCCTTCAGTGACAAACTGAAAGACCTTCAGAGAATTTTTAATTCCAAATGAAGATTCTATTGGCATCCAAGTTAGATGTGTTCGACAGAAAAGGAAGCACACTTGACTGTGCTGCACACTTTGCTTAAGAGTGATTCTACGATTCGACTGCGCTTTTAAGTCCATGGATTTTATTTGCCAATTCCACTAACTATTAACTGCATCCAATGATGTTTTGGACATTAGCACACATTTATCTTTCATATAATACAGAAAGTGTAGACATGGCATTATTTCCCTCAGCAAGAATGAATATTTAATACTGGTTTTGGGCGTTTTCATGTCAGATTCAGTCTTCATATTAGCATGTAAAGAAACTTGTTTTGCCCAAGACGATTGCAAATGTTGATTCACAGTAATCATCACAATATGACAAAACGGTCGGTCCTTTCCATTATACATGAAATTTGCCATTTTATGTGTTTCCACGAAAACTGTGTTAACCGTGTCACGGTCTGAAACCCCCTCCATAAATCAGTAATGGTTTGGTCTTAGGCCATACAAATAACATCACGTGATGTCATAACCTCATTGGCAGGATATGGGAAGACTTTTTGGTAAGGTTTGAGCTCCATCCTTCCATAATTTAATCCATTCTTTTTCATGTTCTCATAGCGGGAAAATTGTCTGTCAACTGTGTTATCAACATATTCGTAAGAATCTGATTCAGAAATCACATGTAGAAAAACACAGATAAAGCATACATGAATTGATTAAGGTGTTGTGGTGGAACTTCTGAGGTCCTCAGTTAGCACAACACCATAAAAATGGCTGAAATGTCAAGCCGTGTTACCGTCAATGGTGTTACTATCAGCTATGACAGTTGAGGAGGAGTATGTTTTTGCCAATTTATCTCCATATTGACAGACAAACAAATAAAATAATTTGTGTTCTAGGAAGATGGGTTTGTCTGCTGTTTTTTCTCCTAAAAAAGTGCCGACTTGTTCCCCTGCACTGTTGACCGTAACACAGTTGAGTAACACAGTTGACTGTTTTGAAAGTGTTTTTTGTGCTATTGATCCCTTATGTGTTGGAAAAATCCTATGAACAGACACTAGGGATTATCTCTGGAGAAGGAAGTCTTGTGCAGGGATTAAAGTAAAAAAAAATCCTGAGCCTGAACTTTTTGGTGCGTCCACGCGACCCTATTCAATACACGGTGAAACGAGAATTTCATTGCTTTTTAAGCTTAGTATTTACACTTATGTTTGTCTTATTTATCTTATTCTGATGTGGGTGCCATGTCAGGGTCAAAATGACTTTTGCAACTCGAATAGGGCCTACCAAGGAGACCAAAAGGGTGTAGCGTTAATCATTATTACATAATTACATACTTATTATGCATAATATTGTAGTTACATAGGCCAATTCATCACAAAAGCATGAGAAAAGTATGTGTAGCAGAATATGACCAACAAAGATTGAAATACCATGACATGTTAGATACATAACAGAGGTAAAAGCATAATCTTTGGTTATTTAGGCCTAAGTGTTTAATCCTGCCTTTAAAAAAAAGAAAATGCAAATGCCTGGACATGGCTGAATAATAATGCAAAATACCTTTAGTTTTAACAAATTACAAATGCAAATCAACTTAATTCATTAATGCCATTTTGGTGGCTACTATGGACTAGATGTTGTCTGTGTCTGTAGATAGATGGGTTCTAGGTTTCTCAGCTGTACAGTCAGTCTGAATAGAGCCTTGGATAGAGCTAGCTCTAGGTCAGAATTTGTAGTGCCTGCCCTGTAAATATTTTGGCTACTCTCCTATTGGGCTATTCTCAGAAAAAAGACTGCCTTGCTTCATCATCAAGCTCAAGTTGTTCTGTCCATCACCATATAGCAGTATCATTTTAGCCTCCAATCAATGACTAGAATTCCACTGAAAACTAAAGCCCATTAACAGATTGTCAAAAGCCACCAACAAGCCTATGTGACATATTATTTAACGATCTCACAATCATCATGAAAACGGCAACTTGAGATGAATGTAGACTAAAAACGTGCCAATGACAGGAATTATACACCCAACAACCAAACCTGTATTATACTACAGCTAGTGGGATGAAACTTGCTGCTGTCTGCATGCAGACTGCCATCTTGCTAGGCGCTATTTGAGTCACTTTTAAGTTGAACACAGCGCCAATGTCAATACTTTTGCATTGATTTTTCCATCGGAGATAATATCAGTTAATATGTAGGTGGTGTTTATTATAAGTAACCCGACTCCTCTTAGCTAAAACATTAGCATACAAGTTCGGTAGTTAGCGCGCTAACAAAACTCAGCATGAGTGTGGCATCTGCAACATGCTGAAGTGAAACTAAGCTTTTTTGTTAAATTCTAACTAATAACAAATGATTATCTTACTGTTGGTGTTCTCACAAGTAGTTGTAGACTGAAGCACATCTTCCTACAACCTCTTCCAACAACCACAGAAAGTAATCTGGTGATTGATTCATGAATCACGCTATCCAGCCATTATTTTGAAAGGAACTACCGGTAGCATAATGCACAGGCAGTGGTTGACATTAGGAGATGAGACACAGATAAACGGTCCGCTCGACCGCTCCACACTCCGGGAGATGCTGTGACAGTTCTGTGTTAAGTTCTAAGTTGGGTTCAGAAATTATGAAAAGACACAGAGGGATCGAGCGTCTGTGGAAAAAACAGAACCTTGTGTGTTGTGGAGAGCTAATTATTAGCACTGAGCAGAGAAGCTCTATCAACACTGTATGCTTATCGACATTCTGTAGGCTATGTCCAAACACACAATGTCCAGTTCCATTTATGTTTTTGACGACAGCGGCATCACCAATCCATAGCATGCAGTTTAGTAATCTTAACACATATTTCTGCTCATAGAGCAATAAACGGTGCAAGGTGCCTTGCCATGTAGAGCGAGTTGTTGACACTGCTCTGTGACCGCGGCATGAGAACGGCGAGTCGGCGACTGCTCGTAGACCGCCGGCTCTGTGGTGGTCCGACTCGAGCGAGATACTGAAGTAGCACGCTTTCCTAAGACCTGCCCCCTTCTTCTTCTGATTGGTTAACAATGTTAGTTTTAGTGAGCTCCTTTGCTACCATTGGCTGACAAACGCAGGAGGGATTACGGTTGTCTTTTTATTCATGTATTTACCGTCAATTTATTTCCGAGTATTTAAAAAACAAATTAACCCACGGGCAATCGCTAAAAGCCGGAAATCCGGTATATGCCGGAGAACTTTAATCCCTGCTTGTGTAAGGAGGGTGACTAGATTCAAATCAGACGTTACAGGGATTTATAATGAAAAATGTGTCAGTCTGTATTACAGTGAATCATAAAATTTATGAAGCTCAACGATCACATTTTCTATATCAGTTGCACAGATTAATGACAACATTATTGCTAAGGGACATAAGCACTTTCAAATGTACGTTGTGCACTCTGTAGTATTTTTATACATGTTTGAAATGACATAGTATTTGTCCATAACACTGTTGACAAAATAATCAAGCAAATGTTCGCTTTCATTAGAGTATTTATAAAATCATTTAAGATTAAGCTAGGCAATTTGTTTGTTTGGAAACTTAAATATATACACTATGTAAACATCTAGGTCATTTAGTTGAAAAAAAATACTGATAATTGACATTTTGCTTTTGCCAAAAGCGCAGGCGAATTGAAGAATCACTCTTAAGTTCTAAGCCTCCACCTCACCATTCACCTCATTGAACTGGTCATCTTGTCAGCCGTTATCTCTTACATAACAGGCAGGTCTTCTCCATGTCCACCATGTAAAGGATAACAGCCAATCAGGTGACAAATTTTATGTAATTAATGGTGAGGTGGAGACTTACAACTCAGGATACGTGTGCAGCCTCCACCAAGACATTAACTTCATCAAACCGGTCGACCTTAAAGGCTGCCATCCCGCTTATCTCCTGTTAGGGTAGGGCATTTTATGTGGAACTGTTATGTTGTAGGAATCATGTCAACATGCACCAGAATGTAGCAACCAAGTTAAACGCTTCTCCTTTGGACAAGCGTAGAATGTTCCTTTGGAATGCAGGATTAATTATTTTTCGGAAAATCATGTGCATGATTCCAACAACGTTATCCCTTCCAATGTTATCAGGATTCCAAACGCAGACTCTTCGCGCGTCCATATACTACCAATGGTACTGATGAAAAGTGAACGGGCAGCATACATTTTGAAAATAAATTACTTAAAAATGACGCACTGGATCTGTACTAAGCTGTTGACCAATTTCCTTCTCTTTCTTTGGACAGAGGAAATCAAAAGACGGTCCAGGGTCCCTGGTGTGCTCATCACTCAGTATGTGAAGACGGTGCCAAAGGGCTTCTCCACTCCAGATTTCATCCGCAAACCGTTTACGGTCACGGCCGCAGAAGGTGCAGAAAATTCAACAGCCATTCAACACTTGACACCCTCATTTAATTAAATACCACCCACTTGAGATGTTTCAGTGGCATATTTCATTCTAAACAACTAACTGTAATCAAGAACATTCTTGGTGTTGTCCTCTACTTAAATCTACCAAACTATTCTAAAATAGAATCATAAAGCTCCAAGTATAGAGTTTCATTGTAAACTAATATCCATGTTGTGTGTGCTGCAAAGCAAAATATCTCAGTACAGATTTTGTCATACATATTGTGTCACATTGCATGAATAATATATGTGGTTTTTCAGGTAAAAATGCCATCTTCAGGGCTGTAGTATCAGGAGACCCGACTCCAAATGTGACATGGGGTCGAAATAATGGAGACTGCGCTGATCCAGAAAAATTTAAGGGCCGGTATGATGAAAGGAACCGGGAATATATTTTTGAGGTAAGAAATGTGTGAATATCCCTCACATGAACTTCAAGATCCTCTTCAGTTTGCACAGTTTGAATGTGTTAATAAAAACATGGGCAGAGAAGTAACAATAGTCTACTGAGGGTGTTTTCACATAGTCTCCTTTAAAGGGGAAATCCTGTGTGAAATGGCTTGAATATTATTAAAACATGATACTGAGCGCTAACTATTTCCACATACGTCCCCTGAATCAGAATTCCAGCGCTAATTAGCCAATGCTAAAATTGGGCTTCTGCCGTGAGTGGGTCGGCTCAAAGTTACCCCACAACATTCCATAGAGTCGCGGGGTTGTTGACATGATGACAACTTGTCAGGACTCTTAAGTGATTTAAGGATTTCATTATCTACGTAGATGTAGCCTGTTCCCTAACTTATCTTTTCATGAATATTTCCCACCCATCATTGTGAATTGGGTCTTCGTCAATGAACGTCTCAGTACAGTTCATTTCAAATGGGACCAAGTGTGAAAATGCCATAAGACCATGCATGAATATGGAGGACAGACCCAATTCACAATGACGGGTTGGAAATATTCATGAAAAGAGAAGTTAGAGAACAGGCTACATCTACGTAGATAATGAAATCCTTAAATTAATATGTGTGGTATAGGCTACTGTTTATATGTTCTCTTACAATATTGAGCACGACCTATTTTGACCACTTCATCGCTGTGTTCGCTTGCAATTCATTGTGTTGTTCTTTTTTGTTTGTTTTTCCTTCAATTGCAGGTACTTTTTGGCTCCCACGCTGATGCCCACTTTTGAATTAGGTCTTTGTTGTCCTGTTGATATATTCAATTTATTTTTGGTACAGTTAGATAGAGGCCATCATCACCTTTAATTTGATATACAGAACTCGTTTTCCAGACCCGCAAATCAGCAGCAAATTATGCGGTACAAAAAAAAAAAACCATCATACATTTATATACAGTATACAATTTTTTTTAAGTTAATTGGTTTCTTGTGAGTGTTGTTTGCACCATGCTCATATTGTGTAACAATATTGAGCCCAACCTATTTTGACCACCTCATCCCTGTGCTTGCTTGCAGTACTTGGTATCGTTTCGTTTTTCTTCTTCTTCTTCTTCAATGGCAGGTACATGGAGTTGTTGCTGACCATACAGATACATACAAATTTTATGCAACAAATGAGTATGGAAAGGCTATGTGCACCTCCGCATTAAAGGTGACTGAAGGTAAGTGTGTGCATAAAACTACAAAATATTATTGTCACATATTTATTAATAATCTTCAATCCTCTCTATTATTTATTAATTATGTGCACGTGCATGTTTTTGTATTTAATATTGTCAAAAGGTTTTCATGGAATCTAATCATGAATTAATTTTTTCTTGACTTCACCAACCTTGAACAAACTTGTACTCTTTCAGTTCGATCTCTGAATCTGAAAGCTGGTAAGTTTTTACTAATGTTTAATACAATCCTATTGTGATACTACTGTATAACTACTAACTAGGGCTGGGCGGTTTTGGAAAATATGTGTATCACGGTCAACCGTTGTCTTGATGAAAATTGATATCGCGGTTTCCTGCACATTTTTTTGATAAGCTGCGATTTCCCCCCAAATCTTAATCCTTCGGACGAAAAAAACTGAAAATAAATTTGAAAATTAGATGCAATCATGAATTAATCTCCATTTCTATTTTATCACCTTTTCATTTCAATATTTTTCATAATTCATAGTTTATATTTCCCTATCCAACAAAGTCTCAAATAAGAGATAATGCAGCATTGCATAAAATAGCCTAAAATCTCCACCAGGGGCAGACAGTCCCAGTAGTGCCAAAAGGAAGAAGGGTTCAATGATTATAAGCAACAGTTTTGGACTTTTTTTCAAGACAGCCCAAAACAGCTTATTTCTCATTTTACATGTGGCAACACTAATTGCTTATTTCTCATTCTACACCTGGCAACACTGATTACTAGATCCAGCGTGTTGCGCTTGACTAAACAGTGGGACAGAAACGAAAAGTGAAGAGACACGGAAAACAAACGGATTTACTTGACATTGTGTGGATATTTTCTTTGAATTAAAGGTAGAAGGTATTTTGTCCGGTAGATTGTGTCATATGTATGTATTTCGCTGCTATTTTGCTCCCAAATAATTTCAGACTGCATTGTAGCAATGTATCTTGTCTGCAGTAGCGGTGGGTGGAAATTTTGATTGGGGAAGCACTATACAGAATAGCGCAGGTGACGTCAGCATAATAAGAGGTGTCGATAGGCATGGATTTCAGTTCTTGCCTAGCTCTATTTAATATGCCATGATGAGGTTTGCAGCAAGTGAAACGTGTAAGTAAAAGAGACACAAGCTTGCTCCACAAAAAAACCCCAAACTGTTTTGAGATGTGCACGATGCAAGGGGTCACTAGAGAAGGGCAGGTTGCATAGTCTAAAACCTCGGATATGCTCTCAGATATCGGCTACCAACCATTCCAGTGCAAGTCCATCACCACAAAACCGGAGACCTTTTGTAGCCTAACAGACAAGCGTCACAAAGTAAGAGTTTCCACGTAGTCCACCAGATCCCAATCAGCCCAGCCCTCTGCACGACAGAAGAGATAACTTAAACAACAACAAATGCGCTGTCTTTTTCTATCCCTGCTTGTTGTCACACGTGCCCTACTGTTATTCGTGACGACAGCCAGGAAATATTGCGCAATACTGAGGAAACCATCAAAACATTGAGTGGGCCTGCTAGGGTCAGTCCATCTGCCACGAATGACTTTATCCCGCATTGACCACAACAACAGCCAATAAGACGTCCTTGATTACAGCACAAAAACACCAGCTCTCACCTCTATTCTCTACAACCGACAGTGGGATACGCGCACACAACAAAAGCACCTCAGTAACTTTACGACAACATAATTTGCGGGTAAAGTGTCATCTCTCTTACAAAATACTTATTTGATATTGGTGGTCAACAGCTTTAGGGCGGGTTTATTAGAGCCAACTTCCAATCACTACGAGAAAGCCAGGAGAAGCACATCCGTCTAAAATTTACCCAGGAAGTTTCTCCATACAATGCACAGTATTACAGCCGCACTCTGATTGGCCAATGCTCCTCAATGTTTTATCAATCGGCGGCAAGAGCTCAGGTGAAGCAACATGCTGTTGCTGTATGCATGCTTCCCCTCATACACGTCAGTAGCCAAACCAGAAGACTGCTCGTCGCCATGGTTACTTTGTGGTAGAAATCATAGCCTAGATGTTTAAAGAACTGCAATTTTAACTCGCCACCGGTTGAAATTAAACGTAGCCTTCATGAAAATACAGTATATAGAATCTTGACAATATTGATCAATAAATATGGTTCGTTTTTCAGCTGAGTTCCAGTAGGCTGTGCTTCCCCTAGCTTCCAATAGGAGTCGCCACTGCTTGTCTGCCCATGATATTTGTAAGCTAGGCTGCTACAATTGCAGCCTATGGCAAAACTCATAATAGGCCAAGAGTATTAGCTCAAAAATAGGCCCAACCCGGAACAAATTAGTAACAAGCTGGATTTCTCAGAATAGGTTCAGAATACCTTTAGGAACAACATACCAAAAGTCCCCGGGAATCCACCTTGGGCTTTCCGGGAAATTCAAGATGGCGTCCAAATTATATGATATTATAGTGTTAATGCAATAACCTCTGAACGGGTGAATGGATTGTCACAAAATTTGGTGTGCTAACACTTTGTAATTACTAAGTGATGTGATTTAATTTTGGAGGCAATCACTTTCAAGATGGCCGATATTCAAGATGGCTGACATTTGTTTTTGCCATAATTTCCAAACGGTTGAACGGATTACCACCAAATTTTGAGTGTTAATACGCTATAGTAGGTACATGATCTGCCAAAAATTTGGAGACCAACGCCTTCAAGATGCCTTCAAGATGTTTTTGGTTCAAGGTCCCAGTGACTGAAATATTACAACACGTTATACACATAATACATACAGATATTGTTATGATATATGATAATAATGAGCGTTAATAACAGCTGATTTGCATTTTTAAATCAACAAAAACTAAAACAAAATAAGCAGCTTGAAGGGACGTTTAGTTGAAACCTAAGGATGTTTAGTTCAAATTTAAGGACGTTTCGTAGGTCTTTTATACGAATGGTCCCCTCAGAACAATTCATTAGACGAACAACCTGTACCCCTGTACTGTAGTGTAATGAACTGTAATGTACTCTACTGAACTGCAATGTACTCTGCTGCACTCTACTGTACTGTACTGTACTGTAATATACCATACTGTATTCTACTCTAGTGTACCGTACTGTACTATACTCTACTGTACTCTACTGTACTGTACTCCAGTGTACTGTAGTGTACTGAACTGCACTGTACAGTACTGTACTGTACTGTACTGTACTGTACTGTACTGTAATGTACTATACTGTACTATACTATACTGTACTCTACTGTACTGGACTGTACTCTACTGAACTGAACTGTACTGTACTGTACTATACTGTACTCTACTCTGGTGTACTGCACTGTACTCTACTGTACTGTACTATACTGAACTGTATTGTACTCTACTGTACTGTACTGTCCTGTCCTGTCCTGTCCTGTACTGTACTGTACTGTACTACTGTACTGTACTATTGTACAGCAACATAGGACTGAAACATGTAGAGCATTCTGAGGTCATGTACAATATGATGCAAAAAGGTGTGGTGGAAATGAGTTATGTTACTGTTACCACTAAATATCTAGAAGGTTAAAAAGGTCCTGTGACATTTTGTTGTTTGGGGGGGGGGGGGTACATGGTAGGCCATCCTTCCTCCTGGACTATATGTGTGCCTTGCATATCAAGAAAATGAGTAATGGTTCACCTTTATAGTATGCCATATGAGAATTGTTGCTTTATATTGATATTTCTCCTATAGGTTAGGGTGGCAAAGACCTACGGTTCATGTTGTCCATGAGCTTTCAGTTTTGAAGTAGCAATACACAATACTACCTGTGAAGATGTAGAATTTGGTGATATTATGGGTTATTCACACATATGGAGAGGTCTTGTCCCTTACTCTATGTCATGCAAATAAAAATATCTATGTTATGGAAATTAGAGGATGGAGAAGCTGCTACCTTGCACACCTTGTTGCACTGACACCTCTCCATTCAGTATGCTTCTGAGTGAGCATTAGCAGCAGTCTATTCTCACCGTACTTTTAGTGTGGGAAATACTCATTTTAATTCAGGCCAAGTATGAATCTTCTCAAATTGTTCACAATGTTACATTTGCTGTCAAGCATATAAGCACAGACTCACTCATATGACATGTTAGAAAGTTTTTTTTCAGAGGGCTCCTAGGCTAGAATTACTACACATACCCTAAAGAAACACCATTCAGAGTCTGGTGCTTTTGTCACTTCCGTAACGGTAAAACCCTTAACAGACTCCACTAAAGTTGTCATCTTTTAATATCAGCATTTAATCAAAACCAAATGATTCTACATCTACCATCAAAACATACATTTCCACCTTTAGACTGCTTTTAAATGACATTTCAAGCCTTAGATATGTCCAAATCTCCAAAAGGCGGCCATTTTGGAGGCCATCTTGAATTTCTCAGAGAGGCCCAGGGGGATTCCTGGAGACTTTTGATTCCTAAAACTATTCTAAACATATCCAGACATTTTCAGCTTGTTGCTAATTTGTTCAATCCACCCACTGAATTGTTATTGCGCTAAAACACGAAAAATCATCAATTTTGGATCCCATCTGGGCCACCATATTGAATTTCTCAGAGATGCCAAGTTGGATTCCTCTGGATTTTTTGTGAAAACATTTAAAATATAAAAAATGTTGGACGCCATCTTGAATTTCTCAGAGAGCCCAAGGGGGATTCCTGGGGACTTTTAGTATGTTATTCCTAAAGGTATTCTGAACATATCCTGAAATTTTCAGCTTGTTACTAATTTGTTCCGGGTGAAACTCTAATACTCTTGGCCTATAAGCAGCCTTAACAGCAGTGCTGCACACACAGTTGGGATCGTAATTAAATACAGTTAAGAATCTGAGAACTGTTGTAGCCTATTAAAATAGCACCACAAAGAATTGCCTTTTCTTTAACTTTGTGAGATCAAAGGTAGTCTGAAGTTAATTGAGATGTTCGTCATATTCATCCATGCCATGTGGGTTCATCATATTTCACTCTCACCAGCCTTTTTAGCGCGATTAACCAATTATTTTTATTAGTTCAATCAACATCTTACATTGTGTTGACATTCCTTAGTAGAAAAGCAACAACAGTGGACTTGGAGCAGAGTTGAAATGAAGTGTGACACGAAGTATGAAGTTCACGCACGTAGTATGAACAAAAAAAACAAAACAAAAAACGTCTCTCATCAAAAAGTGAACCTTGTGTAGGTGTGAATTGAGATCGTGGTTTTTTTTAACGGTACACCGCCCAGCTCTACTACTAACCTAACCTGTTAACATTCTGTCTAAAATATCTCATTATTAAATCAAGTAAATCTGTCTCCATAACAAAATAAACACGTTTACAAAAAATATGGTTTTTAAAAAATCCTTGAAAAACAAAACAGCCAGCACATCTCCACTGAATTTTATTATTTTGCTTTCAGGCCCTGCAAATGATCCAGAGAATTTCAGGACAATGCTCAAAAAGACGACTAAGTAACTAGGCTACATTGTAGCATATGCATGTTAAATTTACTTCTCATTAAATATCTACTACTGCATGAAACACTAACCGTGTACATACATACATACAGTACATACATGCATGCATACTGTATGTAAACCATGAATGCAATGCCTATTTATTGAATCAGGATAAGACCAAAGAAGAAGCCAAAAATAGTCCTAAAGGATGGAGAGCTGGACCCGGCTATGTGGGAAATTTTGCTGTCTTCTCCCAGAAAAGAATGGGAACGCATTTGTTTTGAATTTGGAGTGACAGACTTCCGTTTCATATTAAAGAAATTGAAAGTAATGAAGGAGGAAAGAGACAAGGAGCAAGCAAAGGTAAGAGCATAACTGTGATTTGCTTTAACCCCTTTCAAATGTCACTTTGTTGTGTGTCCTATTAACTGTTGCTGTCATGATATCAGGAGGTAAAATTTGAAGCATAATTATCAAAACTCTGCAAAACTTTATGAAATATTATCAAACAGAGTAACATTTTATAAAACTGGCCCTTATGAAGCTTTATTAACACTTAGTAAATAGTAATTAACTAATTACAAACAAATGGGTTAGCAGAACTATGTACAAATAGCAGTCACAGCATTCCTAAAAGCCTCCGAAAAGCAAAAATAAAAGAACTATCAATACCAAATATTAAATATTGAAATCAAAGTATAGGCCTATTGGCTCCAGAGTGTGACCAATTAAGTCACACATGCGCCCAAATTTCGCTATGGTGCAACTGAAAAAAAAATTGGTCGCACTGGTGCAACCAGTTCTCTGAGGGTATAAAAAAGTTTGCACAAGACTGATGATTTCCCCTTGAAAGAGAGCCGTCTCTGCTCAAAACATCGTACGTCATTGCTGTCATTGCCTCGCATGGCTGCTTTGCAATGTTGGGTGGCCCTACGTTAGTGGTATAAATCAATCAGGGCCTCATTTCCCAATAACGATGGTTCTTAGCCTTACGTGTGTCGTTAACCAGTGATCCTACGAATGTTCTTAGATTTCCTACGACTGTTTCCCAAAGACACTCGTACATGAACGCGCATGCACAGCCTCTAAGATCATTCGTAGCGTTGCTCTTAAGGATCGCTGTCCACATATGTGGTGCTGAAGTGTCCTCGGAGTGAACTGCGCCGTTATACTGCTAAACCATTTACAAAATGTAAGGCGTGTGTCAGTATCAAAAGTTGTTTTCTATAAGGGTGGGACTACATTTGTAGCACTTTGCAACTCTCGACAGGAGTTATTGTTGGCAAATGAAATAAAATGCACACACACAATGAAATCATGCAAAACTATGAGCTACGCCGTTAAACCAGACAAAGCGTGTGCAGTTGGCTACCGTGCTTAATATTTAAGAAGACAAGTAGGCCTAGGAGTTCCAAATTGGGATGTGCATTTGGGGAGCGGCGCGCAAAGTACCACGCACTCAAGGCTTTAACAACTGTGAGGAACATTTTGCACGGCAGTCTGCAGTTATTAAAACAAAAAATCTACACGAATCCCCATCGCTGCCTTTTTTATGTCATAGTTTACCCTTAGCCTACAACTATCGTGTATTTTCTGCGTCGCCTTCCCTTTCTTAGGGTACTAGAAAATGAAAGAGGGCGCAACGACTCGCTGACCGTTTTTCTTTTTTTTAATGTTTCGGTAGTGACCTTACGACATCACCACTCTTGTCTCTGGTCGCCGAAGCCCCCTATATATTTTGCTTGTGGATGCCTTGTTCTTGTTCACGAAGCACCCACGCAAATTATGATTGATCACAGTTTAATAATGCCCTGATTTATCAAACACAACTGAACTATTTTACTGCCTGTAAAATATTTTCCAAACACATTGCTTTTATTTTATACACTTAAACAATTAATGTTACCTTCTTATTTTCGTTACAGTGTCAACTGTGGTGCCATGATATTTACACTCCTGTCTTAAAACATCAACTTGAAGCGCAAGTTTCCTCTTTTCCTGTGGGTGTCTCCACTGTGCCACGCCACTTGCGTCTTAAAACAGCAATCTTATGCGCAAGTTTCTTCTTTTCCCTTCATATCCTGTGGGTGTCTCCACTGTGCCATGCCGTTACGATCAATCTTAGCGTGTTAAGACTACTCCAGACCACTCGTGGATTTCTCTTAGAGTTACGTGTCAACCTGCGATGGTTCTTTGCTAAGTTGGCTTTGGGAAACGCTCCGTGAGCTCTACGATGGTGTTACGTGTGAACTTAAGTAGCACGTAGCATTAAGTAGTACTTAAGGCCCTTTCGGAAACGAGGCCCAGAATAGTAAGATGTTGACCTCCCGACGCCAATTTGCTGTGGTTCTGTGGGTGTGTGTTTTCGAATTTATGTTAGTGTGCGGCCGTGGAAGTCAGTTCTGACTGGGATGAGCTAGCCATTTCCATTCATTGTAGCTGCATAAGATAAAATAATGGCTTAAAATGAAACAAACGATTTATCCTTTTTTTCCTTACTAATGGAAGGGTTTCTGATGCGTCTGTAGAGGGTCACTACTAAAACGTGATGATATTAGGACACAGAAGATGTCGCCAAATCACCTGGGAACCGTAACCGGTTGGTAATTTCTCTTTTTCCAAATAGTCCACTGCAAAGGGTGTTACCATCACAGGCTGTGTTACTGTCTTGTTCTTAATGAATCTCTCCCCACCCCCCAACAACAAAAATGCGGGGTGTGGTCATTGCGTTATGACAGAGTTGCTGTTACGTCAGACACAGGAGGAGATCGGAGACAGGTAAGTACCGTGAAATTTGAAGGTCTTTAATTCTCTTAGCACTTTCAAAACAAAGGAGATCTCAGCAAACTTCAAAGAAAGGAGATTTTGTCAAACAAATCAAAAGGTCTACAATAACGTAGCTCTGGAACAAAGGCAAAACAAGGTGTCTTCCAACGAGACCAGACAAGGAATGCAGTTTGAGTCCAACATATATAACTGGCTAACGAGAATTCATTTCAGCTACAGAGGCCTTCAGGTGTGGCGGATTCAGTTCAGCTGGAGTGGCCTTCAGGTGTGGAGGATAATGGGACATTGATGAAGGTAAGTGGGACCAATTAGAAAACAGGGGAATTGGATCTGATTGATGATTGCTGTTGGGATTTCTGTGACGAGGTGAGTATCGGGTTTCGTGGAGGTGTGACAGTACCCCCCTCCCTCCAGCCACCATCTCCATGGACGAGGGTGCCCGGCGAGGTGGACGACCACGGAGGCGCGGTGCAGGCTGACTGGGGTGAGCAACATGGAATTCATCGAGCATGGCGGGGTCCAAGATGTCATGGCGACAAACCCAGGAGCGCTCCTCTGGCCCATACCCGTCCCAGTCAACCAAGTACTCAAGGCGACCGCCACGGCGCCGGGACTTCAGGATCTGGCGGACATAATAGATGGAACCCTCGTCCAGGAGGAGTGGCGATGGAGAAGGCACAGCAACCCCAGGGTCTGCGGAGGACAAAGAATCAGGTGAGGAACACGGTTTCAACAGAGACACATGAAACAGTGGGTGAATCTTATACTCAGGTGGAAGTTGGGGACGGTAAGTAACAGGGTTGATCTGGTGGGAGATCACAAAGGGGCCTATATATTTAGGTCTGAGTTTCTTGCAGGGTTGCCGCATCCGCAGGTCCCGTGTGGAAAGCCACACCTTCTGCCCCACGGTGTAGGCAGGGGCAGGTGTTCGGCGGGCATCAGCATAGTGGCAGCGGTGTTGTAGAGCCCATTGCAGTTGACGGTGGGCTCGGGCCCACACTCTCTCACTCTCCTTGAACCATTGGTCGACTGCGGGAACTTCTGAGGATTCTACTGACCATGGAAACATGGGAGGTTGATGGCCGAGCACACACTGGAATGGTGTCAATCCTGTGGTAGATTGCTGGAGGGAGTTCTGTGCATATTCCTCCCAGGGGAGGAATTGACTCCAGCTCGTGGGGTGGCGGTGGCAGTATGTACGGAGAAAGCGACATACCTCTTGTATTTTGCGCTCGGTTTGTCCGTTGGTCTGGGGATGGTAGCCGGATGACAAACTCACCGCCACCCCCAGTAGACGAAGGAAAGCACGCCAAAACCTGGATATGAACTGGGACCCTCTATCCGAAACAATGTCTTCTGGCAATCCAAATTTCCGGAAGACCTGAGTGAAGAGGGCTTCCGCTGTCTCCTGTGCTGTTGGGACTCCTTTCATGGGGATCAATTTGCAGGCCTTTGAGAAGTGGTCTACCACCACTAGGATGCTCGTGTAGCCATTGGAGAAAGGCAGGTCAGTGGCAGGCAGGTCATAATCTATGCCAAGATGTGTCCAGGGTCTCTGTGGAATCGGCAGGGGGACTAGCTTTCCTGCTGGCAGGTGACGAGGGGTCTTTGCCATGGCACAATCATCACAGTTGCGAACAAACTCTTGAACATCTCTTGCCATGCCTGGCCACCAGTACTTGTCCTCGAGAAGGGTCAGTGTTGAGTTTACGCCGGGATGTCCTGTGCCTGGTATGGAGTGTGCAGAGGTGAGGAGGGAACGCCGGATAGTTTTTGGCACATAGCACATAGTTGGCAGGAGTGTCGGTGGGTGCCGGGTCAGATACTGAGGCTTGACGGATTTCTTCATCCAAAGTCCACTGGATGGGGCTGACTATTGCACTGGATGGCAGGATTGTTTCTGGTTCCTCTGGTGCATCTTCGCGAGAGTGAATACGGGAAAGAGCGTCTGCACGACCATTGAGAGGGCCGGGGCGATATCGGATGGAGAATTGGAATCTAGTGAAGAAGAGAGCCCATCTTGCTTGGCGGGGGTTTAACCTTTTGGCTTCACGTAGGTATTGCAGGTTCTTGTGATCTGTGAGCACAGTGAAGGGGAACTTAGCTACTTCTAGCCAGTGACGCCACTCCTCGATTGCCAGCTTGATGGCCAAAAGTTCTCTATTTCCGATATCGTAGTTGCTCTGAGCAGGACTCATCTTCTTTGAAAAGAATGCACAGGGATGGAGACAGGGCGGCTCACCATGTGGTTGTGATAGGACAGCTCCAACTCCTGTACTGGAGGCATCCACTTCTACCGTGAAAGGAAGTTCTGGATCTGGGTGGCACAGCAGAGGAGCGGTTGTAAAGGCATTCCTTTCTTTCTTAAGTTGGAGGGAAGAGGTTTGTGAGGTCACTTGCCTGGTAGAGAGAGCTCTTCCCATTACTGATTGCACGGTGAAGATGGGGGAACATTGGACCCGAGGGATCTGGAGCTGGTTGCAGAGTGCGCCGGAGACGAAGTTCCCCGCTGAGCCGGAATCTAGGAGGGCATGTACACGGTGGGTTGAGTTGGACATACACAGCTTGGCCGATATTATCAATGGCTTTAAATGAATGCCAGGAGCAGAGACTGCGCTCACCATGGGTCTTGGAGGTCTCTTTGGACAGTGGGAGATCATGTGACCCTTCTCTCCACAGTAGAGGCAAAGCTGGTTGCTATGGCGGTGGTGGATCTTCCAGGACCCATGAAGCAGGTCTCTCTCCTATGGGCGACTCGAATTGCAAGTTGGATGAACCGCTCAAGACCAATGGTGTCATCATACGCAGCCAGATGTAGACGCAGGGAGGGATTTAGGCCTTGATTGAACACTGTGATGAGGGCCGCTTCCTGCGGCTAGTGTTCGGAACGGCAGGGCATACTCAGTAATGGGCAGTCTTCCTTGTCGAAGGGCGTACAGTCGGGCCTGCAGCGACGAATCACCATCCGGAAGACTGAAGACTTCTTTGAAGTGGTCCATGAAGCGCTGAGCGGTAGTGGTGACTGGGCCCGGGGCATTCCAGATGGTCTCAGCCCACTGAAGTGCTCTGCCAGACAGGAGGGAGATGATGTAAGCTATCTTGGACTTCTCGGTGGGATACCGTTCTGGCTGCATCTCCAACATCAGGGAGCATTGGAGAAGGAATCCCTTACAGCTTTCTGGAGACCCGGAGTATGTCGCTAGTTTGGCCACCGGAGCTGCATGAATAAGTTGATTAGGCGGAGGTGCAGGATCCGGCGCTGGAGCATTGACCGGAACAGGAGCTGGAGTGGGGACTGGTACAGGAACCTTCATTGGCACTGGAGCGTGATTCCGTCTTCTGAATTCTTCCTCCAACTCCTGGAAGGCATTCGCTTGCTGTGTTTTTGAAGGCTGCGTGCCTGGTCTGGTCATCTGTTACGTCAGACACAGGAGGAGATCGGAGACAGGTAAGTACCGTGAAACTTGAAGGTATTTAATTCTCTTAGCACTTTCAAAACAAAGGAGATCTCAGCAAACTTCAAACAAAGGAGATTTTGTCAAAAAAAATCAAAAGGTCTACAATAACGTAGCTCTGGAGCAAAGGCAAAACAAGGTGTCTTCCAACGAGACCAGACAAGGAATGCAGTTTGAGTCCAACATATATAACTGGCTAACGAGAATTCATTTCAGCTGCAGAGGCATTCAGGTGTGGCGGATTCAGTTCAGCTGGAGTGGCCTTCAGGTGTGGAGGATAATGGGACATTGATGAAGGTAAGTGGGACCAATTAGAAAACAGGGGAATTGGATCTGATTGATGATTGCTGTTGGGATTGCTGTGACAAGGTGAGTATCGGGTTTCGTGGAGTTGTGACAGTTGCGTTCAGGGGAAAAGACGCCTGGGCAAAAAATCGATGCGATTTTAAAATCGAGTTTGAACGTCAAATCGATTTGTTTTTTGAGAAATCGCGTTATACAAAATCCTCTGAAATCCTCTGAAACCACGCTATGCGAAAATCCTCTGTCCCTATGCAGTTTCTGTATCCAAGCGCACAGCGCACGCATTGCATTAAGTTGCCAAGACCTCCGGAGACGTAGGCCTACCTAGTGCATTCTCTGTATCTCCTCCCCCATTACATGCACAAACAAACGTGGTGAGTGAAATAGCTAGACAGAAATATAGTGAAACGGGTGAGGAATACAGGCTCCTGTTCAAAAAAGGTGACACTACCTCCTATCATTTTGCCAATGATGAATACCAAACAATACCACTTTGCAAATTGTGAATGACAGTGTTGTCGTCACGTAAGCTGTAGCAGCCGGACTACAATCTTGTTTCAATATTTGAAACAAAAACATCTCGCGGAGAAAATGCTTAACAAACTACTCTAGAACTACCCCTACCACAAGAGTGGAGCAAGGTGGAAAGCAATCACGGATGCAATTAGCCTAGAACTTCCTACTACCGATAAGAAGAGAGGTTTTCAACATATGCTTAAAGTTTTGGATGCGCTGCTTCCTCGCCTGTATAATCTTAACCAACATATGTGAGTTGAGAGGAATCTCTCTCCCTCCCTCTCTTGCTCACACACACACACACCCAAGCACACGGAGCACTCGGTCTCTCGCGCACTCTCTCTCCCCCTCTCTCTAAAGCCATACTCGGACGGGACTAGTTTAACACATTGAGTACCGACGACGCAATAATACGTTTTTCACGCCCATGCGTTGTATACCAAAACGTAAAAATACGTTTTTGCATTTGAATATCATATTTTGAATCTACACCCTTCAATGGACAATATATGTGATTTTGGGAGCTCTGTGATGGACATAAATGACAACATTTGCAGTCAAATTTTGTAATAGGCTCCTAATGATCGCGCTGCCTGCATTGATGCTACGGCTCTGCATTTGATTTCATCGCTAAATGATCCTGCAATGATGCTCTTTTACTCTCTCTGTACCCCTTCACTTGTGGTATGGTAGGTACAGGAAGGGCTATAGCAACCCAATGTGAGTAGGCTGCCGATGGTGAATCTTGCTATGTTGTTGTTTCCCTAGTACGGTCAATGTAGCGTGTGTTGTGTCTGACTTCACGCAATAGGTAAACACAGAGACCATTTTATATCGTGCCTGGAGTATCTTGAACTTTCTGGACTTGATAGACCTTTACCAGATCCTTGGATCCAAATGGCACCCGAGCAGTGATTGGAGTAATGCGCTCCGATTTTGAAATTTGATCGCCAAAAAGATCAGTTTATTTGATTATTCGCCCCCCATGTTGAACTTTATGTGTCTTCCTGTATGTGAGAAGCCAGAAGCTAGCATAGATGGCTACATATCATATGGATCGGATGGGCTACATCTAAGCATCATGTCATTTGGATTTGTTGTCGATGTTGGGCTATTACTTTGGAAGTCATCGGGGGCTATTTTAGCAAATGTCTCACCCTCTGCATGTGTGCAAAGAGTTTGTGTTCAGTCCGTGTGAAAAACGGGGATTTCAAAGGGCATTGATTGCCGATGTCGTAGTGGGACAGAGCAGGAGGTGTGCCGTGTTCGTGAATCGTGCTATGTTGTTGTTTCCCTAGTACGATCGGTGCCCACGCTAGCGTGTATTGTGTCTGACTTCACGCAATAGGTAAACACAGAGACCATTGTATATCGTGCCAGGAGTATCTTGAACTTTCTGTGCTTGCTACCTAGACCTTTACCAGATCCTTGGATCAAAATGGCACCCGAACTGTAATTGGAGTAATGCGCTCCGATTTGGAAGTTTGATCGCCAACCAGATAAGTTTATTTGATTATTCACCCCCATTGAACTTTCTGTGTCTCCATGTGAAAAGCAAGAAGCTAGCATAGATGACTACATATGGATCGGATGGGCTACATCTAAGCATCATATCATTGGGATTTGTGGTCAATGTTGGGCTATTATTTCGGAAGTCATCAGGAACTATTTTAGCAAATGTCCCACCTTCTGCGTGTGTGCAAAGAGTTTGTGTTCAGTCTGTGTGAAAAACGTGGATTTCGAAGGGCATTGATTGCCAATGTCGTAGTGGTACAGAGCAGGAGGTGTGTCTTGACGAGCAGGAAGATGCGTGTCAGAGCTAACCTTGCACCAAATTGTGATTAAAACCAACTCGTCCCCATTCAAACTCGTCACATTCTGAAGAAGCGCACCCTTCACAAAAACCTCAATATCTCCGATTGTAGCTGAATTCCATGGATACCCGCTTTGGTTTAGCGAGGGTTTGCTCGGCAATAAAAGCTCGTAGAGACACACAGTTTTCACCTACTAAGAGGTCAGCGTCTCCCCTTTCAAACGAGTCATAACATATTTCAGTGGCCCTATCACATAATACGCTGTGAGTCTACAAAAAAACGTCAAAAAAGGGCTTCGAACGCTGGTATTCTACGACATAATTCCGTGAGCACCGCCGGTATTCAATGCGTTAATGAGGAGACTTGTGGTAAAGTAATATTAACCGTGTCTGAACGCGCCATGTGAGCAAAGATAACGGCGATATCGGTAAACTTCGCAGAGAGTTTTACCACCTGGGAAGCAGTCCGGAGAAATGACCCGCTCTAAAACTAGTTCTAATCCTGTGTGAATGCGACCGTATGATGTCTGATTAAATGCATGAAACGCGATATCTAATCTACTCAGGCTTGCAAATGTTACCGTCTTGAAGTAAGCATTGTTTTAGGGTGTTGCTCCAAAATGTTTTCGCTGTGTTGACGCAGCAGTGTTCAGATGCATCGACATGTATTCAGACGCATTACAATGGGCTCTGATGGGTTAGGAAACCAGCAGGTAATTGCTAAATTTGTTCATCTGGGACAAGAGCCTCCATACATCTGTAATATAATGCTTAAAAATCGTTAATATATTGTGGGGATGGATGGCACGTGACGACAAATCTCAACAGTGCCTGAGGATTTACCCCTCACAGTTTTTGTTCTTTCTCTGAGATGTTTCAATGTAATCCCAATTGGTCATTTCTATTAGCAATGTTCTAAGATAAAATTACATTAGGCTATTTTGGCTTGGAGTTCCCAAACTTTACTATGAGCCCTCCACATACCGTTAGATTCCAGCCAAGCCCCCCCTGACATTGGACGTGCCACATTTTTTTTTTCTGTGCACCCAGTTTCACACCGTGATAAAGTTTGTGTATTCCTAAGTCCATTCAGGTACTACCAAAAGCATAATACATAAATATTCTAAAGAATAAAATTATTCCACTGGAATTTACAGTAAGCCTATTTTTGGGTTTATTTTGGCTACTTAGGTTATTCGATTAAATTATTCATTTAATTTTGCTATATTTTCCCTGCCAACCTGCCACGTCCCACCAGGCGTCAACAGCCCCCACTTTGAAAACGCCTGCTCATTCTCTCTCTCTCTCTCTCTCTCTCTCACACACACACACACACACACAGACACACACAACCATGTAGGGGCCTAGAGAGCTCCACAGGAGTAGGGGTTTTTTTTGGGTGGGGGGGGGTTTATTGAATCGAATCGTGATGGTGAATCGAGTTTTTTAATGAAAAAATCTAGATTTTATTTTTGAGGGTGAATCGCCCAGCCCTAACCAGTAGTCTGTTTGATAAGCGGTCCCACGGCCCAAGCGGCCCAATGGTGCGAAACTGAAAGTTGACTGCGGGCCTGGAGGTTGTGAGCCAAAGTTGGGCCGCGGCCCTATGGTTAAGAATCCCTGCTGTAGGATACGTGCGCGCACACAATTCGTGCATGAGCGCTTTAACTTGTGTAGTTCATGTCCATTTTATGGGCGTTAGATACTGCAACCAAACGCGTGCGTTAGGTGCGATATCTTAAAATTCGCTGGGGGCGATCGTAAGAAAGATGGCACAGTTCCATGCGAGAACTTCTGGAGGAAACAACGATGGCGGCAACTTTTCAAGAACGTCTTGAGCTTGTCCGAAATTATAAACATTCGATTTGCTATCATACTTCCCCGTTGCACTTTGATAAAGTAGCGTGCAAATGTAGAAGTAGTAGCAGTATCGTCTCCTTGCCCAGAAGTCCTTTATGGTTTTTTTACAGTCTGTGTTCCCAATTTCCGGATCACAATGCCGTTCTCTCTGCCCCCTGGATGACACCGCCAGTATTTTGCATGTTGGTCCACTGATTTTAAAGCAAGCATGTGCAGTCGGTTGCTCGCGGTGACTCACGTAATTTGCAGCTCGAATCATGCATACTGCGGACTTTACCAAATTCCGCTACCGTAAATCTGACATACACTAATGATACGGCATGCCTGCAGTTTATAGGGGTAATAGCGGACACCCGAAAGGTGAAAACTAGCAAGGAGTTGGCAAACAGCCAATAAATGGACCTACTAATTGACAGAGACACAGATGTCTCCGTTAAAGAGTGTGTCATTGTCTTCGGTCGCCGCTTAAGAAGAGGAAAGCCGGTCAACCTGTTGATCGGCCACACTGATGTAGAACATGCACATGCACAAGGTAAGATACCATCATGTGTGCAGCTGTGAATGTGCAAGAGGCTCCCTCTCGTGGCCATGATATAATATTGCTAATATATTTTCCATTGCAACCTTGATGTATTTAAAATTAGCAATATTCTGGTATATTATATTTATAAAGATTCTTATTATTGCAATGTAATATTCTTCTTATATAGTCTATATATTTGAAAATCAAATGTGTATTGTATTATAAAAAATATTGATATGTAGTTAATTGTCTTCATCTCTTCATAGGACTTCCTCAAAAAAGACATTGGAAGCTCTTGGGGGGGCAACGCTGTGGCTGGCTGCCCTGGACGCAGATGGCGCGGCAGTAAACCTGGGCAGCAAAGGTGGCATCATGCAACAGGAGGCAGAGGACCACATTGTCCCTTTCCTCTGCATGTCTCACAGGTAAGACAATAAGACAAGTTAGGTCATATACATTATACAGTCTTTCAGTTTAAAATGATTTTTCTTACCATTATTTTCATCTGCCTTTGGTAAGGATTTGGGTTTGTTATTTAAAGTCTATAAAATGTTTCCTCTCTCTCTCTCAAGCTCATTGAATCTATTGAATTTATTTACCTACGTATGAAATTGTGCCTCTTTTCAGACTGGAATTGGCAATGTTGTCTCAAAGGCGAGGCACCAGAGCTGACTGCTGGAGTTCCTGGCACCAGGCTCAGCAAAGCAATCGGGGCTACAGTTACATCAACAGTGAAGCACCTCAAGGCGAGGTTCAGCAGCATCCTTGGCAAGTGTAGTTACCACATCCTATAACTGTCTTGTAAATTGTGATTTTTTTTAACCCATGCAATATCTGTAAGTTACTTTGGATAACAGCGTCACCCAAGTGTCACCCAGTGACACCCCAAGGCTGTGAAAGCTTTTAATATTTTCACCCATGAATGCTGGCCAGAAAAGAGGGAAGAATTTGTAGATCATAGTGCAGAGGACCTTGATTTTCTCTTGAGTCATTTTTCCTCAGTTGCAAAGCTGAGTAGTTATACACGCACTGTGGTTAAGGATAACTTCAGCCTATTTCAACATGCAGTTGTAATGCTCACACTACCCTGGACGTGTCAATACCTGAGATTTATTTTTCTGTCACTTCAGCCTTTTCCAAGATCTTAGTCATTGTAATGGGGCAGGTGTTTGTTTACAATTCAAAAAAACATCTTGATTCATTCCAAAAAACATCCAAAAGGTTATGCAACATCAAAAGACAACTAGCAAACAGCGATACCTTTTGGGAAAACTTTTGGAGTAGGCCTATGTTAAGATTTTTTTTTAAATGTAAGCAAATCACCTGCCCCCATTAGAATAGCTCAGATCTTGGGAAGGCAGAGCCGAAAAATGCAGCATCACCGGGTACTGACAAGTCAAGGGTAGCGTGAGCAATACAACAGCATATTGATATTGGCTGAAGTGGTCCTTTAACCTTGAATTGTGGGGAGGGGGATCTCATTTATTGATTAATTTATTTTATTATATGGTGTGACGTCATCGGTCGAATGCTCCATTCATTTCAATGGGGCTCCCCAACGTTCGCACGTCTGTTATTTTTCGATAACGGACGGGTTGGTCTATAACAGACCGCTGTCAATGGCAACAAGACTTTTCACTGCTAACGCGACTTTTCAACAAGACTCTAATCAGCTGCTGTGATAGACAACACTTGTTGTCCTGGCTACTTAGCTGTTGCCTAGCAGTGTTCCACAACGGCACTGTTTTGTTTTGCACAGCAACAATATTTTGACATGAAAAACTATAATAAACTTAACATTAAATAGGCCTAAAGAAATGTCCCCGCCATGTGTGAATAATTTAAGTATATCCATATAATAAGCGGGTTAACGTTCGGCGAGTCGGTCGCTTTGTGGAATAGCAGCAGCACTTCAGAGAGAACAAGACCCCTCCGCTCCGCGTCGGGGTCTAAAGATTCTCTCTGTCGTGCTGCTATTCCACGGTAGCGACCTTCTCGCCGAACTTTAACCCTTACATAACAAACTTTACTACTTTATTATTACTATAAATGTATTATTATACTTTACAATATACTTTCTGAATTTATATGGTGGTGGTGGGTGTTCCAGCACTTTTGACCAGGGCTTTGAACCGTTATTTTTTTTCCAAACGTTCCGTTCCGAACAGAAACAGAATTATAACGTTTCCGGTTATGGGTTCCACCAATAAATTGTCGTTCCCGAACCGGTTAGAACAAAAAATATTGTTCCCGGAATGGTTAATTTCTTTCCTGTCAGCTGATTACTCCCCATAGGTCTAACTGATGTTAATTAACCAAGAAAGACGGAAGTGCAAATGACTCGGCCTACATTCCAAACTGTTTATTCAAGAGGATGAAAAGAATATCCTCCAGAATTTTGTCATTCAGGGACTACCTAAGCGGAGAAGCGGAGAATAAACCTCAATGATGAAAATGTGTGCTCCACGCTGACTTGGGTCACGGGGAGCGCTATGATCGACATTGTGAGTTTGTGCATATTTGAAGCGGCCATGGATGCCCAATAACGTTGAACATTCTCGGTGCGCTTTACACGCGCTTCTCTGCAATGTCTTACAATGATGCAATGGAAACTCTGCCCTATTGTATGACCGTGGTTTCTCTTATTTAAGATGTGGAGTGGAGACTTTGTAATCCACAGCTCTCACTCCATTCAGTGTCTGATGTCACACAGGATGTGAACCTCAGCTGTCATGGTAACAGGAAAATAATTAATTTTTTTTTTAGTTTGAGGAACGGTATTAACCGGTTACCATTATTTTTAAATAAGTGTTCCCGTTCCAGAACATAAAAAATAATAACGTTTCCGGTTTCGTTTCTGTTCCCTGTAAAATACAAAAACTTCCCGGTTTTCGTTTTCGTTCCTTGAACCGGTTCAAAGCCCTGCTTTTGACTACTACTTTTTGGTTAATACTAGTTGTTGCTCCACCCACAATTTTGCTGCCTTCAATGACAATGACCATAAACTTCTTGAATCTTGAATCTTTGTGAGTTACTGAAATGTTATATTGACTGATATAAGTATGCCGTTAACCTTAACTCTGATTATCTGTGTACTCATTTTCAGAAATGGTGTTAACACTGATCAAGCTAAGGATGAATTTGTAGTGTGACAAATTGTTTATTTTCCAGATGTTTGTGAGTTACTGAAATGTTATATTGACTGATATAAGTATGCCGTGAACCTTAACTCTGATAATCTGTGTACTCATTTTCAGAAATGGTGTTAACACTGATCAAGCTAAGGATGAATTTGTAGTGTGACAAATTGTTTATTTTCCAGATGTTCACAAGACGCTCACAAAGGAGCCCTACTGCACAGATTTTAAGGTACATTTTTTAAAATCTTAAGTTTGTGTCAGTTTGCTATATTAACACATATTGCTGAATTAAAACTCCTGAATCTATTTCCCAGAACATCCACCTTGTGCAGATTATGCTGGTGCTCCCTGTCCCAGCTGCAGTCGGTGAGAGAGGGTTTTCAACGCAGAAAGGGATTATATCCGATGCTCAGGCATCCCTGCACCCGGATACAGTGGGAGATCTTATCCGAATCCATGTAGAGGGGCAAAGTCTGGAGCAGTTTGATGCCAGGGAGAGTGCTGCGGCCTGGTTTAGCCAAGGCCAAAGGGCAAAGAGGCCAAATTACAAAAGTCAGTCCACTGAGGCCTGACCACTCACACACCCACACACACATTTATTCTTAATACCATTATTGCAGTACACAAACTTGTTCTTATTCTTAATGCAATACGTGTACTTACCCATCTACACTTGAGACTTAATTGTTTCAATTAATCGTTTGCTTAAACAGTTTAATGGTGTTGTGTTTGTGCTGTATTAATAAAAAACTGTTTGCCAAATTATACTTCCTCTCAAGTCAATTATTGCCAGTGTAATTTGTAGTAATTTAAAAAACGTATCTATCGTGCTACGGAATACAGCTGAAACTTAAGGTGCACTTAAGAAAAGGTGCAAAAAGTTAGTCTAGACAGAGAATGTCTGTATTAGGAGACAGAAAACTTCAGAAAGTTTTGAGTGCAATTCGTTAAGCTAATATGGCACGTGCTTGCACATATCTCACCTGTCCGACAACAAGAGCCAATTGCTTGCTGAGCTGCACTGTCATTTATCCAATCATCTCGCCGACTCGACGCATAACCTTTTACGACTGCTCAAACTCAATCAGTATGCCCTCAGAATCTGCTTCCGCCGGTCGGCTGCTGATGATGTGCGCTTCCATCAGGTATCTACTCGCATGGGGTTGCAACATAGTCTGCGGCCACTTGATTCCACAGACCGTGAAGCAGAACTTATGTCGTGAAATTCCGCGCATGTGTAATCTGAAATAGGACCCCAAATTGTGCCCCTGAGGTGTAGCCAAGATGCCCACCGAGTGAAAGGACTTATTCTAATTGGTATAGAGCCCTGACTATATGATATTACATAGTGTTCTTGTGTAGAGAGGGGGGAAACTGGTTGCTTCAGTGGGGTGCAATCTCTCAAATCTTCAAGTGTGTATCAGGATCTGGAGATGGCTGGAGTAAAAGTGAGAGCTGTGTCGTAGCTCGTGACTTAGAATGCAATATTACAGAAACGTGTTGGCTTTTGTCCCTGTCTCTAAAGGGCCCATTATTTTAAAGTGTTAAACCATGAATTTGTTTTATTTGCTCTGGACATGACATTGACATGTTTGACTTTTTGTGTATACCTCTTGCCACTTATCTCTAGTGAGTTATTGGCAGTGTTACCAGATGTGTTTGATTAAATCCCGCCCAAAAGGTTCTCAAAAAAAACCAAAACACGCTTAATTCCCCCCCAATTTCAACAAATTGCATTGGTTTCTATGTGCACAAAACTGCAGGGTAAAAACACCAAATGGCCAATTTTTCTGTTTTTACCCGCAGACGGCCATTCCAAGTAGCCCAATTGGGCGGGTAACCCCACAATCTGGCAACACTGGTTATTGGATGAAATAGACAAAAATATGCTTCTTTTAACTGGTGACGCCATGTACTGTAGATAGACAGCTGACATCGCTTTTGGACAACTGCTAAAATTGATATTTTGTGTTAAGCACATCATTTTACATGTGTTAATTTAGTTCAGTTTAGATGCCCTCCACGAAAATGTACAATGAACTGTAAATAGAGACGAAAATAAAGACATGCAATGAATGAGAAGGTGTGTCCAAACTTTTGGCCTGTATTGTACTGTAGGTTGTTGAGCAAGTTGACAAGATGAAACAGATCGAAGTGAGAACTGACGGAACTGCTGAGTTTGGACTGAACATGAAGCTGAAGAATCCTAACAGTGAAGTGCTCTTGTATAAGGTGATGTACCAGGGGTGTTGGTAGTGGCTCACGGTGTGAGGGGCAACGATCGGTAGTGGGGCCCTTTATGTTGTTTTTTATATGTATTTCATATATAACAATGGCCTGTCCGTCTGTCTTTTTGTCTGTGTGTCTGCCTTAGATCACTTGCGGGTGGCACCAAATGCACAACATCACATGCATTCAACACTGGGCAGGGGCCCAGGTTGGCATCTCTGATTGCTATCTGTTTTATGTCTGCTTTTAATACAGGATGGTGTCATGCTTGACTATGGCACTGACGGTCAGGGTAAATATAACCTCGACCAAAATGGTGACAATTATAAGTTCAGCATAAAAGACCTTGGGCTAAATGATGGGGGTATATACCAGGTGGATGTGGAAGATTCAAATATAATGTCAACTAATTTCAAAGGTATGTACCATACTGTATATGCAATCAAGTTTACACTCTGTGATCCACCACACACAACATATGCTTAATAATTTGTTTAGCTCAGACTCAGGTGTGTGTGTGTGCAAGGTGGAGGCTTAGACGTAGAACTGCCAAGACATTAACTTCAACAAACCGGTTGTCCTCCAAGACTGTTATCCCACTCACCTTCCGTTTGCAAATATATCTTGTGTATCAATCTTTGTTTTTTGTTTTTTTGTTTTTTTTTAATCAATGACCATCTTTTAAGTTGTTGGAATCCTGCCAAATTAGATCTTTCTCTGTTGAACATGTCTAACGAGCCCTATCTCACGCCTTTCGTAAAGTCTTCACGAAAATAATAGATTCATTTTCGTGGTGCATTCACGTTATTGCCCGCCTTTCGTAAAGTCTTCACGAAAATAAAAGATTAATTTTCACGCTGCCTATTCACTTGAATTGCCCCACTGCTGCTATGGTTATCCAAACGTCTGCAGGGGCGGGGAGGGGGTGCTGACAGAACACTGCTGATACACCCTAACCCTAACCCTAACCCTAAGACTCACTAATTCGACGCCCTTTCGGTAGTTACACCTTATGTCCCCTAAACCTAAACCTAAACCTAAACCTAACCCTAACCTTAACCCTACTTAACCCTAAACCTAACCCTAACCCTAACCTTAACCCTAACCTTGACCCTAAACCTAACCCTAAATTGCTTGTTTGAAATGTTTGATTACCATGTGACGGTAGGCTACTGAAAGGGCATCAAACTAGTGGGTCGCTAGGCAACAGTCGGGCAATTCAAGTGGCAGCGTGAAAATTAATCTATTATTTTCGTGAAGACTTTACGAAAGGCGGGCAATAACGTGAATGCACCACGAAAATGAATCTATTTTTTTCGTGAATACTTCACGAAATGAGTGAGATACGGTTGGTCTAACGCACATAGAATCTTAAATGTTGGACATTTGACCGGTTCTGTGATATTAGTGGTCTGTCACTCCATCAGCAAATAAGGCAAATAAAGAGAATTTAGTTGAAAGTAGGTAATGAGGACCCAATACCCCCCACAAACACCTCTCCCTGGGCCATGGACATCTGATTCCCCCTGTCGCCTTCCCTGTGTGTGTGTGTGTGTGTGTGTGTGTGTGTGTGTGTGTGTGTGTGTGTGTGTGTGTGTGTGTGTGTGTGTGTGTGTAGACTTGTGGAGGCCAGCAGCAGTGAAGATGTGGCAGCAAGTGATTTTGTTTTCTTCTGTTTTATTCCTCAGTCCATGATGTTGAGTTTTCCTCAGCTCTCAAAGACTGCAAAGCCAAGGAGGGCGAGGATGCTGCATTTGAGTGTGTTCTGTCTGCTCCAGTCAGTAAGATCATGTGGTACAAGAATGATGTTGCATTGGAAGAAGGCGAGAAATGTGATATCATTGTGTCTGAAGACAAGAAGACCCACAGACTTGTGATAAAAGACCTTGAACTGGCAGACCAAGGTATCATCACTGCCATCGCGGGAACAGTGATAAGCAAAGCCATACTGGAGGTTGAAGGTGAGCTCTTAATTTATATACTGTATTGATTCAAATCAGTGTTGCCAAAAGAAAATCAGCCAAAGTCACTATTGGATCACTGAAAAGTCGCTAGATGACGTCATGACGTTACGTATGACGTCACAGCGTCACGCACGACGCGCTGATCTACAGAAAACGTTCCCACATGCCTTCGGCCACAGTAGAAATGGGTGGTGCTAGATACTTTTTGGAGATCAGAGCTAATCTGCAGCCCTGCTTAACCGTGGGAAACGCTTCTGACAGCGGCGCAGTCACAATTATGTTGAAAAACAATGATTTTGTCACTGAAAATGTCTGTTTTAAAAGGTTGCCAGATGCACCAAAAAGTCACTATAGGTGCTAGTCTGCTAAATGATGATTTTAGTTGCCAGGGACGTCAAAAATACGCTAAATCTACGACAAAGTCACTAATTTGGCAACACTGATCCCAATAGTTGAAGTGATCTTGTTTGAACTGCCATATTTCCTCCTTCTTGATATGCTCTTTTAAATTCAAACTTGAAGCAAAGGTCCAGTGCTCAGAGGACAACAAGAGACATGAAAGTACTGCGTTATAAATTCACAGCAGGTTGCAATAAGCATTAGGGCATTGCACACTATGGTCATACGTAAAAAAGATGTGGTTGGGTGTTGACAAAATGTCCAAAATAGTCCAGACAAAGTCAAAGTCACTTTCAATCAACAAAAAAAGTTCTTACCATATACTGAGAAGTTATATGCAATTCTTTTTTACGCTTTCATCTGGCTCATAACCTTGTGTGTGCATGCACGTGTGTCTGCGTGAAATCTTCCTGTCCTGTACTGGTTCAGAGGATCCGAACAGACGCAAGGGCAAAGGGAGTGGTGATGATGATGAGGCAGCAAGACTGGCAGCGGAGAGGGCAAGGCTGCAGAAGGAGAAGGACGACCTGGAGGCCCAGAGAAGGGCTCAGGCCGAGAGAGACGCAGCCGCAAGAGCCGGAGATGGATCTGGTTTGGGCGATGGATCTGGACTGGGAAACGGATCAGGAGATGGATCTGGGAAAGATGGTGATGGAGGGCTGGGATCTGACTCCCAAGGCAAAGGTGCTCTTGCAGGTAAGAAGTCCTGTCTTGCACTTTGGTGTCAATTTGTAACAATCCTGTGTATGTCTGTCCTTTCATGGTATCGAAAGAGAAACGTAATTTCAATTTCCTTTTATGACCAGTGCATATGAAGAAACTGACATGTTTACAACACAGTTCATGACACTACATTGTTTTACACCCACACTGACATCTCACTGTTAAATAATTGTATTATTTGCATTTAATACTGTGAAAATAGTAACTATAACTGTGGTATTCATATTTGGGCTAACTGGACTATTTCACTGTCCACAATAAAGAGCAGGATCTGACTTAAGATTGAGACGGCTGTAAAGCCAATTATATGTTCAGAATATTGATAATCATCCTACTTGAAAAAAATAACATTTCAAAATGGTTTACTAGCTCAGGCCAGGATGACATCCATCCAATGTATATAATCTAACTTTGTTCTACCTTCTACCCTCTTCTAATGTACTGTCAACCATGGTAGAAGACATGCAAGTATCCATGGTCCAAGGGTTAACTGACACATATGCAACCCGCGGTCAACCAGCAGAATTGACTTGTACGCTAAGCGGTGAAAGAGATGGAGTTTGGTATAAGGATGGGGAAGAGGTAAGTCCACTCTAAATGTCTAATAGTAAATTACATTAATTTACATATGCTTTAACTTCAGATTATGATGTTTAAGGATAAGTACAATAATGTAGTAGTTCAAGTAGATGTAATATTAAAGGGACAGTTTGGTCAATTTCAACATGCAGTTGTAATGCTCACACTACCCTGGACTTGTCAGTGCCTGAGATTTTTTTTTCTTCTTCTTCAGTCGTTTCCGAGATCCTGGTCATTGTAATGGGGGCAGGTCTTTGTTTACATTTCAAAAAAACATTTTTATTTATTCCCAAAAACATCCAAAAGGTTATAAAACATCAGCAGACAACTAGCAAACAGCAGTACCTTTTGGGAAAATATTTGGAGTTGGCCTATGTTTCATTTTTTAAAAATGTAAACAAACGCTGCCCCCATTAGAATTGCTCATATCTCGGAAAGGGCTGAGCCGAAAAATGTGGCATCACCAGGTACTGACAAGTCAAGGGTAGCGTGAGCAATATAACTGCATGTTGAAATTGACCAAACTGTCCCTTTAATCATAATGACAAACAAAAATATTTAAGTTATACAAAATTATAGAAATTACTTGAGATACCTTTTTTAAATGTATGCTGCCTATTCACAAATTGAATTTCTTCATGAATATTTACTGAGTGATAAACTAATATTAACGGATCTGAACAAAGTAGAGTAAGTTTTGCAGCCATTACTGTCATTCAAAATGGCAGTATGGAGAAGATCCGCCTTTCTCATGTATAAAAATTGTACATTTCCAAATCATACAGAAATCCATGAAATTGATGGCAGTGGTGAATGCACATGGAAAATGGGCAGCATACATTCTGGAAATATACTACTAAAAAAATAAATACTGTGCCTTTAAGTTTTAGGGCCAATATCTAACTTCAAATTGGACTTCTCCAATACTACTTATGCTTCACTAAAAAGAATAGATCCAGGGCCAACAGAACACAAGTAGGAGCATAAACACCAAGCCTCCAGATCTTAAAGGAAAGCTTATGGTGTCAGGAGAAAAATACCATATTTTCATCATCTTGTGCACAATACCCATGCATTTGGGGCCTTAACAGCTCTACTAGTTGGACTCAGTGTGGTAAAGAAGACACACGAAACAACTTCATCAGAACACTGTACAGTTCAAGTACTACTCAAAAGTATCTGAATGGAACACCATTCTAATGTTAAAACAATATATAGGTTAAAATGTGCTGCTTTGTGATGTAAACAGCAGCAACCAAAGACGCTCTTCTCTTGTTATCATGATAGTTAAAGATATTAACAAACCTTATATCTTCTGTTTAGTTGACAAGTGGTGGCGGAGTGACCCTTGTAAGGGATGGTGTCCATCATAAACTGATCATTCACAGTGCTAGAGATGATCTTTCAGGGCAATACACTTTCGTGGCAGGAGATGCCAAATCATCGGCCTCTTTGTTTGTTGGAGGTACGTTTTATTTCATTACCATGACTGTTGCAAGACTGAGGCCAAAAGAAGCATTCTGAAAATAAGTAAAATACGTCTTAAATGAATGGCTGATTTTTAAATATTTACACTTCTTTTACACTTCTCTTTTGCTTCACAGATGCACCGGAATTTGACCCTGACGACTTGCACAAGTTTTCGAAGCCAGTAATTGTGAAAGTGGGCCAACATGCATCATGGAAAATGCCATTCCTCCCTCAAGAGGGCCTTGAAATCAAATGGTTCAAAGATGGCGCTGAACTGCATGATGGAGGTGGAGTAAAGATCCACAAGGATCCAGCACTTGCTCGGCTTCAAATAAGAGACTGCATTCGCAGTGATGAGGGGAAAATCAAAATTCAACTAAAAAACCCATTTGGCGTTTGTGAGGCAACTAGCAGACTCATTGTCTTAGGTAGGAAAAACATGTGCAATACCAGACAAGAACAACACATTGTCCTAAGTAGCAGTTCCAGCATCCAGTATCACAAAAGAAATGCATTTTTGTCATGCAACCTGCAGATAAACCTGGGCCACCAGAGGGTCCAGTGGACATCGTTGACAGTTCTTCCAATCTTATTGAACTGCATTGGAAACCACCAAAAGACGACGGCAATTCTCCAGTCACCAACTACATCATCGAGCGACAGCAAGTGGGCCAGCCCATGTGGAAGAAATTGGGAGATAACGCTGCAAACAAACTGATATACAGAGATCGCAATGTCGCACATGGCAAGAACTACATTTATCGCATTTACGCCCAGAACGCGTTGGGCATCAGCGATGCCCTTGGAACGGAAACCATCATGGCAGGAATCCTGGGTAATGGTCAATCCAATCCACAGCCCTGACTGTCAAGGGGGTCCATTTCCAAAAGGACAAAAGAAGCTTGTGTGATGATGATGGATGATGGCTGTCAAATGCAGACAATACATAACAATGCCACAATCAGCTGCTAGCACACTAAAACACTCTGAAGACTTACCATGTAAAGCATTGAAATGACTGATTCAGTACAGCAGTCTTAACCATGATTTTGTTTCATTTTTCCATAGTCTTCCCTGGTCCACCAGCCGCACCAAAGGTGGAAAGTGCTTTTAAGAACTGCATCAATTTGACATGGGAACCTCCAGAGGAAGACTTTGGGGAGCCAATCATTGGATACCAGTTGGAGAAACGAAAAAAAGACTTAAACCAATGGATTGCTCTAAATGCAGTGAATGATCCAATTGACGGTAGTTACTGACAAGTTTATCCACTGTTCATTCTAACAGCAGAATCATGTGTTATCTAACTCCTTCATCAATTCACGAGCTAATTTTGGCCTACCACCTGCTGTACTGCATTCCCCCTTGCAAAATGAAAAGGAAACAAAAATGATGGGTTTTTTTTAGCATGGGTCACTATGACTACAGTGACTATGGTTCAATCATGGTTTGACTATGGTTTAACTATAGCCTTACGAAAATTAACCATTGTTTTACTCTGAAAATGAACCATGGCTTTACCATGGTTTATAGTTATTCATCAAATTACACTTAGCTGACACTTATTTTTTATCTTAAGCATGTATTGGTGACAGTCCTTGGAGCAATGTGGGGTTAAGTGCCCTTGCTCAAGGGCACTTCAGCCATAGATGGAGGTGTAGGGAGAGGTAAGGATGGGATTCGATTGTAGAGTTATTTTGGGCTCAATCCCTGGTGCTGAACAAAAAAGTTTTGTAGGAAAAAAGTTTGCACACTCCTTTGGATTTTTTCTTCTTTAAGTTATTTTTTTCTTTTTATACATTCACTGGCAAGCATGATGACGTTTCGACCTCTCGGTCTTGGGTTGTAAATAATGTGTCAAGCCTGTGTTTGTCAGTGAATCTGAGGAAGACCGAGAGGTCGAAACGTCATCATGATTGCCAGTGAATGAATAAAAAGAAAAAAATAACTTGAAGGAAGAAAAGTGTGAACTTTTTCCACAAAAGGGTAGGATTCGAGCCTGCAACTTCCAATTCCCTAATCATTATACCACAGCTGCCCACAAATTTTCAAGGTTTTTTTGGGTAACCACAAAACCCACAATTAACTAATTGGTTTTTATACATGGTTTGTGACTATAGTGAAACCATGAATAACCATTATCCATGATTAATTTATAGTAAAACGATGGTTAAACCGGATCCACAGATTTCTTGGTTACCCCCCAGAAAAACCATGAATAAGCCATAGTAATAGCCCGAGTGATAGTTTTAAAAACACAGGATATGATGTCATTTTCCCAAAGTGCCTTGAGCTCTGCATGGCAGGGACGTCCTCCTCCCTGAGTCAAGCTTGTGCCTGACTGCATACCTGGGACTAGGTGTTACAGTCCTTGTTTACCTCAGAAAGGTGGGTCGGGCTGATAGTCATCACAGGATGGGTAGGAGGGGGTAAGGGTGTCATTGGTGTCGTCAGGTGGGCGCCGCCCATCACCAGTGTTTCGTTGACAGGCCCACGACACCTCAAGGGGATTCAAAAGCAACACCTAGCATCCCAAGTGTGCCCCCCTCTGCAATACCCCCTTCTAGACTGCACACCACTTGTGTCATCTCATATCAGAGCCCAGGTTTTGGCTCTCCTTCATATCCAGAGCCACTGGCTTTCTCTTTCAGCAGCACCAGAAAGGGCTTTGATGGATTGGCATTGGGCCTGGCCTGATTCCCATGTCCTTGATGAGACTGGTCACAGATCTGCCCACGAAACCTCTGCAGCCCATCTCTACAGTGAGAACTATGGCCTTCCAGCCCCGTTGTTCAGCATCTGCTGCCAGTTCAGCATACCATAGCTTCTTGCGTTCGAAGGCCTCACCAAGGTTGTCCTCCCAGGGCACTGGGAGCTCTACGATGTAGACTCTTCGAACTGAAAGGGACCACAGCACGAGGTCTGGCCTGAGGTTGGTCATGGCAATCGCCACTGGTATGCAGAGTCTCTGCTCCAGGTCTACCAGGAGTCTCCAGTCTTATACTGCTCCTAGTTTGTCCAGGCTTTGATTTTGGTGGGCGTATCTTTGGTTGCTTCTCCTCCTCATTGACAAACTGCCCAGAAGATGCGGAATGGGAGGAAGGTGGAGGCAGCTTTCCCTGCTTTCCCTGTGAGACGGCCTTTGCTCACCTAGCAGCCTGCTCTTCTCTGCGGATCTCCACGACCACAAGCCCACGTCGCTGTAATGGCGATGCCTTGCACCAGGCAGGTTTGCTCTTTGCTCTTTGCCGCCTCTTCCTATTAGCACATGGCCAACAATGTCTCTGTGTTTAAGGGACAATTTGGCCTGGTGTGTTGCTTTGCTGCTCTTGTACTTCTCTGTGAGACTGGACAGCGGAAGCTCCAAGATCCCTTTCCCATAGAGTGCTATGTTGGTAATGCACTTGGGAAGACTTAGCCATTTCCTGGCAAAGGAGCTGACCAATCTCTCAAGCTTGTTGACCTTTGACATCGGCACCTCGTAGATGGTCAGAGGCCACATCAACCGAGGTATGAGACCAAACTGAAGGCACCAAAGTTTCAGCCTGCCAGGGAGCATTGTGTTATTGATTTTCTGAAGACAGCTGGATGCATCCTGTCTGAGCTGTTCCACCTGGACCGAGTCCTTGCTCCAAAAGCTTCCCCTTGACAATCTATAGGCTCCGGGACTTGCTCAGCTTAAACTTCATCCGGGTCCCACTCGATGTTATCTTGCAACTTCCTGAGCAGTTGTATTGTGCATGGGATGGTGGGATGGTACATATCATCCATGTATGCTCTAATGGGAGGGAGTCGAAGGCCTGGTTTTAGCTGCTCTCCTCCCACCACCCACTGAAATGCACGGATGATGACCTCCATGAGGTGAAGGCTGGCGGGGAAATGGTGCATCCTGCTATGATTCCCACCTCAGTTGTTGCCAAGCTGTGGTGTACTCCGCTGCTGACAGGTATATCTGCACATCTACGAAGTAGGCTCTGAAGAGGGCAGTGATAGCATGGGGAACGTTGAAGTTGAATGTTGAATGGGGCAGCCGTGGCCTAGTGGTTAAAGAGTTGGTCTCTCAATCTAGGGGTTGCTGGTTCGAATCCCTCCTGACCTCTCCCTACATCTCCATCCATGGCTGAAGTGCCCTTGAGCAAGTCACCGAACCCCACATTGCTCCAGGGACTGTAACCAATACCCTGAAAAATAATATCTGTAAGTGGCTTTGAATAAATGAAAGCGTCAGCTATGTGCAATGTAATGTAATGTAATATATTGAAAAAAAGTGGCTGATAAGTCATTGTGTGGGACTGAGCCAAAAGCATTGGCCAGATCCAGGAAAACGACGTGCAGGTCTCTCCCATGGCCTGGACTTGGTGGCATATCATGCTCAGGTGCTCCTCAGAACCAGGAAAGCCTGGCATGCCTGCTTTCTGCACTGACGTGTCAATATAGTGGTACATGTCCAGGTAGGTGGTCAACCTGCGAGCCACTACACTGAAGAAGATTTTATCTCTACGTTCAGGAGACTGATTTGGCGAAACTGGCTGATATCTTTTCCCTTTGGGATCAAGATGCTCCCTGCCCTCCGCCAGACTGTTGGTATTGTCTGCTTCAGCCACACCCTCATGAGTCGCCAAAGGAAACGCAGGTCGTCCGGTGCATACTTATAGAGCTTGTAAGGCACTCCTTAGGAGACCAGGGGAGGAGGATGCTCTTGCTCAGCGTACCACTCTTTCGACCTCACTCCACTTGGGAGGGCTGACGTCTAGCTGATGTTTTGGAGGAGGCTACGGTAGCATGTCGTGTATAAGCGTGACCTGTTCATGTCGGAGCCAGTCAGATTGTGTTTGTGACAGGTGGGCTTCAAGGTCTTCCTTTGTTGCTTGGAGATTGACACTTTCTCTTTCTCTTTCGCGAACAGCCCCTTCAAAAACTTGAAAGGGTCTTTGAAGAAGTTTGATCTGGCCCGTTTCTTCTTTCTGCAACTCTTTCTCAGGTTTTCAGCTCTCCTCAGTGGTTCTTGATTTCTGCATGCAGCACGTTTATGCCCTCCTTCTCCTTCTCTGTGGCTTTCCTCCACTGTTTCTTCAGCTACCTTCTTTCCTAGACCAGTCAAGTTATTTCCTGCTGTCTCCTGGACTGCGTAGGGATGGATGGTGTACTCCTCTTTTTCTCCACAACACCGAAGCACTCTGCTCCGTAGCTGTAGATGAGGTCCCCAAGACTCTCCAGTTTCTTCACTGCATCTCCACGGAGCTGCTCCACCTGCAGGATGATGTCACACACACCCACACCTTTTTCTCACAGGATTTTGGCCAGTTGATGGGTGGCTTACGCTCCTGGGTCTTGGTCTCTCTTGTGTGATGCTGTAGATGAGGCTGTGCTTGATTCCTACTCCTCTGGGACAGGGGGGGTCGATGTTCTGCGGACTGTGGTTTCGTTCTGCCGCTGAACTTCGCTCGACTGACTCAACTTGCTTCTTAGGAAGTAGTGGGCGATGCAAGGTCCCTGTTCCACTTCCTTCTTGCCTTGACTTGCCGTGTTGTCTGCAATTGAATCATCTTCCGCCCCGCTCTCGCTGATATAGTATAGTATAGTATAGCTCGTATAGTAATTGCCAGAGTAACCATGACAGTAAGGGCCTTGCGTTGCCAGATTTTCAGAACACATGCATGGGTGTGCTTTTGGAAGCTATATATAAGAGGAAGGTGTCAATATCTTACTAAAGTATATTCATCAAAACAGCAAGCCAGCTATCCATAGTAAAAGCTGACTTTGACCATGACAAACTCCACACACACACACTTGCAACCATGTGGTTGTGCTTGTGGAAAAGGGTGAATGTCATCCTTCGAACTCATCTAACGTCAAAATGGGAAGTTTCTACCAATGCCAGAATTGTAATATCTTGCATGTTCAGGTCATATCTTGCATGTTCAGTCCTTCAGAATTGAGCAACTATACAACACCTGCCTATGTCTTGCAAATCAGTCAGGCTTGTTATTCTTTTACAGCTCTGAAGAGTGCAGTAAAGGACATATCTGAAGGGGCTGAATATCAGTTCAGAGTGGCAGCCATTAATATGTATGGAGCAGGAGAACCCAGCCCACCTTCAGCAATGGTGGCTGCAAGAAACCCAAAAAGTATGTACATTGTTAGAAAATTAATTTGAGGGGTTTGTGGTATCTGTGTGGTGACTTAGAAATCCCTGGTGATTTTAATCCACAATTTCTCTCCACAATCCTCATGTATAGTAATGCAAAAAAAATAACATCTCATACCCCCCCCCCCCCGTCCCCCCCCCGCAGTGAAACCCCGTTTCCTGAATCCAGATAACTTCCTGGTCATAAGGGCAGGAAATGCAATGAGAATCAAGATGGATTTTGAGGTAAGAACTAGGGCTTTAACGATACACTCGACTCACGATTCGGTTCATATCACGATTTTTTACCTACGGTTCGATACACCCCACGATTTCTGAAATGTATCTCATTTCAAGCTTGAAAGCACTATTACAATGTATCATATGGTTGTTTTCTGGACGGAAGGATAACAAAACTCTGAAAGGGTGTATCACGATACTGCCTCCTTACATTACGATACAGTATCGTGACTGAGTATCACGATTCCTCGGTTTGATCCAATATCGTTACAGCCCTAGAATATAGATTGTTACAATGAACAAAAATGAATAATTTATATGATTTGCCTGTTTTGAATGTGAAGATGCGAACACCACAGGACACACATTTCTACAGTGCTTGTAACAACTGCCATTAGCAAGAAATGTTAAATGGGCCAGTTGGCCCCTGCCACCAGAGCAATTTCAGGTTAAATGTCTTGCGCATGGACACATTGGTTGGATGAGGCAGAGTAGGTCTTTAACTTGCAACCTTGCCAAACAGGGTCCTCTACCATCTGAGCCACCACTTGCAGTTTGCTGATGTGCAGATGTGTGTGTGATGGAGCGACCATCACTAGGGTTGTGGGTGTCTTCTGGCTGTTATGCCAACCAGTCCGGCACTTTGGTGTAAAGGTCAGGGCCCCAGTTTACTACCCCAGAAGGTTGGAGTCCCGGCTGGGCAACTCCACTCTCCTTCGCTACAAAAGTGGGACGGTTACCATGACGCCATCAGAAGCGTATCCATGGTGTGTATGACCCATAATTCCATGTAGGGGACCACCAGGATTTGGTGATCCTGGTGCAAGGGACCCCAGTGATGCGTGGAGATGATGGTGGGACACACTGCATGGGAGAAGCATGATGGGCAGTTGCGTGAGGGGCACCATGAGTGTGTGAAGCCCATGAAGGGGAGGGCTGTGTGATTGAGTGACCATCACTAGGGTTGTGGGTGTGTTCTGCGGCAGTTAGGGGCATCTAGATTTCTAGGCAAGAGCAGAACGAGACCCATTCCCTTTCGTTGGATAACTAAGCAGCAGCACGCTGAAAACTGGCTGTTAGCTGATTGTACAATATCATGCTGGAATAACAAGCGAAAACAATTAATGGGACTGCAGATAAATGATGAGCTAATTGAGATGAAAGGTTTGGACAGGCAAATTAAACGCTGGTGTGAACATTGGAAAGCTCCTTCAAAATGGAGAGAGCTGACGCCAAAAAAGCAAAGATGTGGATTGTACCATTCACGTCACTGATTTATGCATTAGCATTCTTAAAGTCCACACCTCATTTAGTTTACGAAGCTACATATAAATGTATAGCTACGAGTTGAAATCTCATGGCGCAGATTTTACTTGATGTCAAAGGACACAATCAGTCAAGCCTAAAAATACAGTATAGTTGCCGATCAAGAGGAGACGAAACGTGAACTCTAGCCTGATTATCTTGCTATTGTCAAGGCTTTGGATAAATATCCACTTTAACTTTCAACACCACAAGATGAAAACGCAGCTTGTCTCCTCGACTTCGAAATCTTTATTATACTGTTACAACAAAATAAGCAGTAGCCTTTTGTCTCCTCATTCTAGTGTAATCTACAGTTACTAGTTACTGGAAATGTGTAATAAAACACAAGTGGATCAAACATCCATCTGAAGGGAAGTGCGAAACATGATTACAGTTGTGTGAATAGACAAAGCAGCAAACGCATAAGCAATGGGGAGAATCGCACATGAACATTGAAAAAGTCTCTTAGAAGGGGAGAGAGCTGAATGCAAGGAAGGGCGTAGTTCTTGATTGTTTCTAAGCAGGGGCGGAGCACTGGTATTGTGACAGGGGGGGGGGGCGGTCAGAGATGTGTCAGAGGCCCCCCTCACACCTAATGATTAAAAAATACCGGCAATAAAGGCATTTAACACCAACTTTGCTGTTAAGCATAATACTGAACTACTTAAAAAATACTGAAATATCGCAAATGCGACCTCTGAGGTGTTTAGAAATCCAAAGCCATTGGTGAGCTACCTTCGAGCTACCTTAGTGGTGAGGCCCGGGGTTTCTGGACCCTATGCCCCCCCCCCCCCCCCTCTCTCTCCTCCCCTGTTTCTAAGGCTTTGAGCTTCGCCTAGAGAGTACATGAATTCAAGATTGTGGCACTCAAAGAGGGACACACTTGACTTTGAGAAACAGTGTCAGTGTACATTGTGCCACATGAATGATGTTGTGGGTACATGGCTCTTAAAGCGATACTGTACCATTTTGGAAATAAGCTCATATTACACCTCTCCTTCAGTTACATAATTGAGTTTTTCTTCCTGCCATTCTTTAAGTCTGGCAGTGCACATTTTACCTCCAAGCTAGCAAATAACATTAAATCCTACGAGTCCAGTCAGCAGCTAGCTGAACACATATGAGAAAAAGTGAAAGCCCAACTGGAAAATTCCAACTCCCATTGTCATTATGACACAGCGCTCCACAGCACACAAGTGTTCACACTGCACTCAACGAAATTGCATTTATGCCTCACCCGTGCAAGGGGGCAGTCTCCAATGGCGCCCAAGGGAGCAGTGCGGCGGGACGGTGCCATACTCAGGGTACCTCAGACATGGAGGAGGATGGGGGAGAGCACTGGTTAATTATTCCCTCAACCCCCCACCCCCCCTCAGGAGTCGAACCGGCAAACTTTGGGCTACAAGTCTGACGCCTTAACCACTTACCCATGACTACCCTATGGCTAAATGTTCATTTCTAAGAGGTAAAATAAGTATCTGTAAACAACACTACACTCTCCTGCACATGGTGTATCTCAAAAGTTCACTGACTCCATACTGCAACTTCAACTTGTCTACCTTCCGTCTTGCGTGATTGCCAAATGCACCCAGAACCACAATTTTTCATTTCACAGGGTGAGCCTCAACCTGACATCACCTGGGTGAAAGACGATGAGCCAGTGGCTCCATGGGTCAACATCATCAATGTCGAGGGGTGCTCTACGCTGGTCATTCCTTCATCAAAACGATCAGATTCTGGATTCTACACCATTACAGCCAAGAACTCCAGTGGCTCTGCTAGTTTTGAAATTGAAGTCAGAGTCACAGGTGAGATCCACTAGAAAATTGTAGTTTACACCACCCGCATCTAGATATAGTATTTTCTAAGATCAACTAAACACAACAGGGGTGTCTTGTAGCGTCATTTCACGTACAACAAAGCCATGGGAATTTCTATGAAGACATACCATTTGGAATGTCGTTTAAGGTGCACTATGTAATATTTTTAGTAGTTTATTTCAATAGTTTGTGTTGTACATTCAGAAAACTTGCTTTTTTCATTAATACTTACCACAACCTTCAAATTCCAACTATTCATTATGCCTGGGAAAATTGCACTTTTTACACATGAAAAGGGGGATCTTCTCCATGGTCTGCCATTTTGAATTTCCAGAAATAGACATTTTTAGCTGAAAACTTGCTGTACTTTGGTCATACTAAATACAATGTGTATTTATATATACTTTGTAAATATTAATGAAAATATCAAATTTGGCAATAGGCAGCGCCGTTTGAATGAGCAGCATAGTTGCAATACCTACTCTGCCCACCATCCTTCACAATGCACCCAACCACTGAGGACCTTATGCCTCTAAGAATCCTGGGCCCAACCTATGTGGACCTTATGCCGCTACAATCTCTATCTATGTCTTCTTCTTTTGTCTTCTTGCTAGTCTTTCTTGTTTCTTTCTCTCTTTTTTTCTATTTCTCTTTTTAACTCCATCTTTAACATTGATGTTTTTCCCATTTGTTAAGTACTCTGAGCTGCATGCCTTGTATGATATAGTGCTATACAAATACAGTTGTTATCATTATTACTACTATTAATTGAGGTTAGTGATAAGCAGCTGCTTAGGAAAGAAACATCACAAAACTCACTATAACCATATCTGGTCCTCCTTGTTCTTTTACTGTAGATATGCCTAAAAAACCAGGCCCAGTGGAATTGGAGCAAATTATCCACAGAAAGCTAATCATCAACTGGGCACCATCTCCTGATGAGGAGCTGGATGACCGTCTGCACTACACGATTGCAGAAAAAGAGTCCAACACCAGAGTTTGGCGCACCATAGCAGACCGCCTTTTCTGTCACACCTTTACCACTAACATACACTCTGGGAGGGAGTATCATTTCCGGGTATTTGCCAAGAATGACATTGGTCTGTCAGATCCATCAGACTCGCCCACCTGGGGAGTCAACAGCTTGAAAGGTAAATATGTTCCACAAGTATGGGACTGAGCATGTTGTTATTCATACTGTCCAGTGCATGCTTAATGTCAGACATCCATAACACCTTGTGTCGTTATATTGGGCATACACTCTAACGTTTGTCATAACATGTGAGATGGTGCCAGCAAAATCCAACATCGTCTTACATCATCTCACTAATGATGTCCTCTTCCTTCTTTCACCATTCAGTTCAAGCATCATCAAACAAAATGGCTGGGCTGGTGTCTTTAGAGCGGCCTCCATCCATCCTGGTCCCCCTGAAAGTTCACACACCACCAAAAGGCTACAAATGCTACATGACATGTGCGATCCGTGGCAGCCCGACACCACATATCTCCTGGTACCTGAACGACATCTGCATCAACAGTAATCAAAACTACTACATCACAAATGCCCACGGCATCTGTTCCATGTACATTCTCAGAGTTACTCACGAGGACGCTGGAGAGTACAGGGTCGTGGCCAACAACATGTACGGCAAGGCAGAGTGTTCCACTAAGGTTTGCGTCAAAGGTGAGGGCTCATCTAAGTGAAATAATACATGCACAACTACAGGTCGGAACGACGAACAAGGGAGAATGGAAACATTATGGTTCTGAAATAACACTTGACCAAAGTGTAAAGAGTACTATGATAATTATTCATAGAAAAGATATAGATAAAAGATACAGGACAAAACAACTGTGCATAAAAGTAAACATTTATACTAATATACATAGCCTACTGCCGTGGTCTTCAAACAACGGCCCGCGGGACAAATCCGGCTCAGGCATGGCACACACGAGGTCCTTACAAAGGAAACAAATGTGGAATAGGTGGAATAGGGATAAATAATCCTGAAGGTCAACTATATCTACCTGACAACCTGTAATCTGCAGGCACGGTAACCATGTTTCCTTCTGTTCAGCTAGAAGAGTTGAGTGCTCGCAGTTATGCAGAGTTGGAGCATCATTTCCTCTGTTAGATGTGGACGATTCTCCCCTGGACTATGTTTGCATATTTGTGATATCATCCTCATTGCGTTTTTATCTCATTCGCCGTAATGTTCTAAGTTTGGATGATAACTTCCATATGTTGTTTGGAGGGGGGTGCGTTATTCTAGATAATTTGAGCAGAGAATGCACGATGCATCAGAAAACTATTGGGGGGGACTAACCCGATTTTCAAGTATGACTGCAAAAAATGGAGCCAGAACAAATATATAGACAAGCATTCTTGGAAACTAACTTTTTTATCTACCTGGCCGCCACCTGTGACCTGAGCTTGCTTCCTTTCTGTTCATCCAGAAGTGTGATGCAGTGCAGGAGTTCAAGAAAATAGAGAATCGATATGGAAATGGCGTGTGTTCCTTGACTGAATTGGGGTTTATGGGAACATTGATTTATTTTATGTCTAGGCCTGGAGAGCATGCTAGAGCTCTATCTCTCTCTCTCTATCTCTCTCTGTCTCTCTCTCTCTCTCTCTCTCCCTCTCTGTCTCTCTCTCTCTCTCCCAGTTGGTCTTTGTTTAGTCCTTCAGTCCATCCTGGCAATATACTGCCCTAAAAAATGCCTTCAAAGCCTTGGCGGTCGATGTTGCAGTTACTGCAACTTGGACATAGCAATAGGCCTATCTCTAAAACAGGACATATTTTCACCATAGCTATTACAGCTTTATCACATGATAAAAAATGTGTAATGAAGACCATTTTCAGTCTAAACTCAATTTTGACAAGATATGTAGTTACTGCACTTTTCCTCTGTAGGGCAGTATGGTGCAACAGCTAATAATTTGGCAATTGAAGTTTCACCAATATATACTGTACAATGTTACTGTTAGCTATTTTGACTATATACATTATGCTCTGCATAATGTGGCCCTTGAAGTAAAATCATGGGAGACAACTGGCCTACTGTATGTATTTCTTTCTGAGAAACAATAGCTAAATAAACAAAGAAGAAGGTTTCAATCAAATAAAAAAATCGATCAATCCAAAGTTGTAACCAATGTCTGTTCTCTTTTTTCTGTTTTTCTTCCTTTCTCTCAGATTAAACACATCACCAGTGCACCTGCATCAGGGAAGTGTCATGACGGCCATTACAGAAATTCTCTAGAGAAATTGTGTATTACAAATAAAACATTGTGTGTTTGCAATTGCCTTTGCTGTGACATTAGACTTAGAATTTACTAGAAATATTTTTGCTCTAATTTACTTACTTTAATTTATTTCAATGAATTAAAACAATGGCTTTTTTGTCAAAGGGTCTACATTAGCATATCATACCACTCACATAGCACAAATACCACAAATACCACTGGACACTTTACTGTATTACTAGCAGTCCTGAGTGTCTGAGGTTCATTTACAGCCATCATGTAACGAAGTCAGCAACAAAATGCTTTGCCTGTATACACTCACTCATTTACTGAAAAGACTCCAAGAAGGCGACTACAGAACTCACCATCCTGAACACTTCAATGGTGAATTTTCAAGGAATAACCCAATCCAGATAACCCAAGTCCTGCATTTCCCCTGCATCACTGGGTGTGGAGTCAAGGATGATCCACAGAACAGGCAGTCTCTCTAGCACGTCAGATGTAGCACGTCATTGTTATGTCATATTAATAGCCCCCCGCCCAGCATGGTCCCTGTCCTCTGCTGCTCCAGTAACCTGAAGATTCCTGACTCAATGAATGCTTGCCTTACCCAACGCAGGACAGTTAACAGACCAATGTGAAGTGTACATTTTCATTGCGCATCCCAAAATATCACCCTAAGCCCATCAATAAATCGTGGCCGAGGGCAACAGTAATTGCAATAGCAACACTCTGTATGCAAACGTCACATCCAAAACAGGACTGGTTTGACCAACAGAAAAGTGATTGGAAGATCCTTCATATTTGCTGTTTTAATTGCTGGCTGAATGTTTCCTAAAACAGCTAAATGTATTCTTCAAAAACAAATGATCAAGGGCTCAGCTCAGCAACAAATGCCCTATTGGCAAATGGGTGGGCAAAGATGGGCAAATGTCCAAAATGGTAATAGATGAAAACCTGCAGTCACACATACATTAAACTGGATGCATATAGTGAGAGCTTCATCATTTAATATAAAATAGTGATTCAAAAGCAAAGTCAACTTGTCAATTTCTTTACATGCACTGGTCATACAAAGAATTTGAAATTACGTGTCTTACTTTCCCATGCAGACATCGACAGTAAGCATCCATTACACCCAGAGTACCTCTACAATACCCATACAGACATATAAAGTGCATACAAAGCTACCAGAGAGAAGTTAAAAATGGCAGATGACTGATGACATCATTTGTTATTGCTATGTAAACTGCTTATAGAATATGAGTGTATGTGAATGGATTTCAGACCAAGGGACACATGTATCTGAGAGTGAAATTGAAAAAAAAACACTATTAAAGATTTTTTGTTCTTTTTTGCGATTTTCATTTTTTCCCGAATGTGTAAGTTGAGGTCTAGAGGACACTACTCAGTGCTTCAGAAAACAGTACTGGTTTATCTACAGTATAAGTCTTTTGTCTTTAAAGGAGCAGAAACTTTAAAGGGTGATTTTTATGTTTCTACTTTAAGAAGAGAACACTTTCAAAATGCCACAAATTCAGACATATAACAGATATTACCAAAGTTCCCATGCATAATGTACCATTAAGATGTAAGATCAGTAAAGATGAGAATCTATGTTTAACTCAATATGACCCTGGGCCTACTTGCTTGTTTTCGTTGGCTAGTCACATGTACGAGTCCTCACTCCAAACTAGGGGTGTCACGATAACCTGTATACCGTGAAACCGCATTATTGGATAACTGTACCATACACCGTGAGCCTTACCGACCTCTCATCCAAGTCTGCTGATGTTGCCACAGAGGCACTCTTTGTCGCCTAACACCTCAGGGATTCTTGAGAGATGGGACAAAACATGTCCGGGAGATAAAACTCATGTTTGTGCTTAAAATGAAATTAAAAAACTGCAACAATATTAGCTGGAATGATAGACGAAGAAGTTTTGTATAATAAAATATGATTTCATACTTGTATAGTTTTATTTTTTTAATTTTACACGTTGTATTGTGTCATCAGTACCCCATGTCCGAAAGCAGGATTTAGAATTTGACAATACCATAATAACTGGTTAAAATTAAATATAACAAACATCATAGTGTCATCAAGTATTTTGGATAATTAATGAAACTACATGTGGGTAGATGACGTGACGTGTAAATTTTGCTGTCGGAGGCTCTTAAAATTAAGTAAATTCATGCTTTCAAAATTGTCAATGCTTTAAATGATTTAACTAATGTCGTTGTGGAAAAGTAATGTGTAATAAATCCAGAGCTTAAATAAGTATACTTAATTTTGAGTCAAATGTCACATTTGTCCTATGGTGTGATGCAAGCCTGGTTCTCCATATTAAAACATTTTTAAATAAATAATCAAAGCTCAATCATTTGTCTAAACAACCCTGGCATGTTTTTCAAGGTGTCTATTTTAGCAAGTGGCAATGCTTAATTTTTTTCCTGTTTTTCTGAGACCGTATGGACTTACGAAACTTTGTCACAGAAAACAATGTCCTGTGGTGTGACATCATATTTTTGGTTAATTCTGTGGATAATTATCTATTGTTGAAGCTCCATCGGAACATAAATTGTGACTTTAGACCAGTGTTTCCCAACCAGGGGTACGTGTACCACTAGGGGTACGCGAGCACACTGCAGGGGGTACTTGGAAAAATTTTATTATTATAACAAATGTATGGAGCAGTCACATCAGGACAGAGAAAGCGATATAGAACATGAATTAGGGGGTACTCATGGCACAACTAAGAGGCTTAGGGGGTACGCGAGACAAAAAAGGTTGGAAGACACTGCTTTAGACCCTTAAGAAGCCAATAGTCCAGCGGATTGGTGAATTGATCATGCACTTTTGAGTAAAAGCATGAAAATTGGTACACATATACCTCTTCCTATGCTTATTAATATAAGCCTTGGAGGCGTCGCGAAAAATGAAGAATTTTCAAGATGGCCGCCAAATCCAATATGGCCAACCCATATTAACGAAACTACCTGACACGTTGTTGTAAAAGCATGAAAATTGGTATATATATCCTTCTTGATATGCTGATTAATATTAGCATTGGAGGCGTAGCGAACAATTATGAATATTCAAGATGGCCGCCAAATCCACTATGGCCAACCCATATTAACGAAACTACTTGACACTTTGTAATAAAGGCCTAGAAATTGGTACACATGTCCTCCTTCTTAATATGCTGATCAATGTTATCATTGGAGGCGCAACGAAAAATGCTGTGTTTTCAAGATGGCCGCCAAATCCAATATGGCCAACCCATATTAGTGAGAAACAGGGGCGGAGTGGCCCACCTTATCCCACCGGGAGAATTTTCCCCTTGGCGGCCCTCTTTAAAAAAAAATAAAAAAAAAACAAAACAAAAAAACAAAGCGAACAACATGGTTTCCTAACCAAAAAGACAAAAGCCACGAAATCTGCAGTCGTACTACATGTGAACATTAGTGTTGTCAAAATATCAACCTGAATTGGAGAATTTAGCCTACACCTTGATGAAATGCACAGCCAGTGGTGTAGTCTATGTAAAACGCAGGTATACGCACCCATTTCAAAATTTCAGGGATTACAGTATACCCACTTAAAATTGATTGATCCATTATTTACAATAGCACAAATATATACAGTACACATCACAAAATGCTCAAATATACAGTATACCCACTTCAAAAAGTAGACTACACCACTGGAGCCATCATCACAGTCCAAAGCATTCATAGGCCTACTAGGTTAGGCTACATCACGCTACTGTTCCATGCAAATGTGCACTCCACTGTCATTTTGACAGTTTGAAATTGAAATATTGTTTAAGGAAGACAGGATGAGCATGGGCACAAAGTTTTGAGTGTGGGGATTTTTAGAAGAGTAGGCTTACAAAATATAGTATAGTAGCCTATAGCTTACAAAAAGTCTGTCTACATTGTGCAATAAACCCACCATGCAGCAAATAAGCCAAACCTGGCTACTTCAAAGCACAACCATAAGTCAACAAAATGTATAACCAAACGGTGTAGGCCTACCTTAAAACGCTGTCTTCGTCGCAGCAAATGTCTTTGTTCCTTGCAATCACTCTACTTTAATCCACAGCTTAGCCTACACACCCAGCACTGGTCACATCAGAATCTTGTGTGGTAATTATTTTGTTCCATTTCTTCAGACATAGGCTACATCCTAAATGTACCACATATAAATATATGTATGATAATAATATTATTTCGACTACAAGGAGATATACTGGTAGTTCTAACAAATCAAAACAAAACCCATTGCTTCTGTTAGGTGCAGTTCTCTTCCTTACCACTTGGTGGAGTCTGTTCGTAACCCGATTCAATAACCACAGAGCAAGTGAATCTGGACTAGAAAGACTGTAAACTGTAACAGTCGTGTGGAAATAGGAAAATAAATCATAATTTATTAATATTTCGATCCTTTGGTAACCAATCTACATATCACAGGTTATTTAAATACTGAAAACGAAACTGTGTTACTAAGATCTTGTAAACTTCCGCGATCTACGGTGTATGAAAATTATCAGTAGAGAAGGGGTGTGGCCAATTTACTGTTTGACACCGTCAGTGAGGTATTGTCGTCTGGTATACGGTATAAATACTGGCTAGTCAGCTATGGTTCAATATTGGAAAGTGGAAATTGGGAACTCAGTGCATATAAGTACACTCTCAAAACTTCAGGGCCGGACAAGAATGTAGGGCGGCCGCAATATTACATTTCACGGCCGCGGCCCACCGGGACAAGTCCCCGATCTCCCGACGGCCACTCCGCGCCTGGTGAGAAACCATCATGCACTGCGTCATAAATGCCTGAAATTTGGTAAATACATACTCTATGATGTACCTATTAATGTTAGAAATGGAATTGTTGCGTAAAACCAAAATTGAAATGTGGCCGACCCATATAACAGGAGTTGTATAGCAGATGAGTGAATCCATTATGCACGTAGTAAAAGCATGAAAATGGTTACACATTTCCTTCTTTTTCAGCTGATTATTAGATGTGAAAAAGCTTTTACCACAGTTACATCTTTATGTGCAGATTAATATTAGGAATGGAGGTATGAAAAAAAATCTGAATTTCCCAGACAAATCAAACATGTTTGACCCATATTACTGAAACCACCATGCACTTTGTACCAGGAGCATGCAATCAGCACATATATACTTATTGATATGTATAATAATGTAGAAGGGTTCACGTGAGAAGTGCGTGAACGCACACAGACACACACACACAAGTAATAGTCCTAAAAAAGATTACTCTGGAAGTGATCCTAACATACACTGATAAAAAGGATTTTGAGGGGCAGTACATTTCACTGACAAAAAATGGATATTTTTTACCCCAACAAATTAGGTTGCTGAGGTTACTCTGATGCAAGGGGTATAATATACTCACTCTACCTATAAATAAGGAGTAGGACTTAGTACTGGTGAGAAATGACTAAACTATACCTAATTTGCATTCATACGCTATAACTAATACTAATGGCTAGTGTCGAAACTACCTATAAATGACTAAACTTTACCCAATTTACATTCCAATACTGTAACTAATACTATTGGCTAGTATGATCCAAACCGTCTCTGTCAAACTACCTATTGAAATTGGTTTAAGACCCGCAATGCGCATTGCTTTCTGGGACTTCATTGGAAGAAGAATCAACCGGCGACTGTGGGCGAGCCTCGCAGCGGATGAAGTTTAACTTCCAATGGACGGGACAAATTCAGAAGGTAAGCTGGCCAGTCGTGCATTAAACATGGGATACAAAACATGAACAATGATCAAAAGGAAACTAAATCACGCTAGAGTTGTAGTTGGCTCGTAATAACTGTCTGACTGTGACTCAGGCAGCTGCTATCACCAACGCACTTGGCAGACAGACAGGTCAATGGACCATGTAAGCTGCCGTTCAAACTTCGTTTGGAGAAGGCAACAAGTATGCCCTGTGTTAAAGATGAACGGATAGCACTACCAATTTCAAAATGTTGTAGGCCTAGAATGAAACCCACTGCGCCCAGTCTTTTTTTCCATTCTCAAATGTTGCCTTGTTGGCTAGTTTTGGCGCGCAGACTGGGACTGGCTGCTGGTGGGGACCTGACCTCGTGTGTCGTTCTACAAATATAGCACGGAGGAGAAAATTCTACAAGATAGCCTCCTTTTTTTGCTTTCACACAAGGCTGTAGTGTGATAATCTTACAAGTTACATGCACCTAAAGGACTGTGCTCGTAGACAGACTACGAACGGCACATTACTTCACTATTTCACTCTCCACAATACATCTATTCAACATGGAACGGCTGTTCCATGGCCGTCGCAAATTGTCCTCTTTGAATGTTGTTTTAAAAATGTGTAAATTCCTTTGGTCACCAAGTTTTCAAATCAATGAAATGCGCGACGAAATGCTTCATATCAACTGTCAAAGCAGTGTGCGTAAACAGTCATCATTCTGGGATGCCTCCGTGCCGAGTCAACTAAAGACTTTTTTGTATTATTAATCATAATCGTAGACATTCTTAGTTTGAATGACAGTTTGAAGATGGGGAGCGAGACAGACGGTGTGTGCATGCCGGGTGCCTGCCTGTGTTACTGGGAGGGAGAGGGGGAGCGAGAGGAATCGATCATCAAATAACTTTTTAAACAACGCTACCCTAGACATGCTAAATCCTGCTGAGCATAAACGCTAACAAAGGATCCATCCGTTAACATTGCGAGGAGACATTGATTAGTTTGTTGTAAATGTATCATAGTAAGTAGTCCTATGTAGACCAACACGCCCTTATGTTACTCTGAGTAGTGGTCCATCTTCCACGGTCATAACATCACCTAACATGAAGTCAGTTATTTTTTGTTGGACGTTGCAAACTCAATCTCAGGGTTAGTTTTGACAACGATAGTTTGATAGTTGCTTTCATAGTCGAAGGACTCGCTATGAACAGACACGCGCAGGTTCCATAAGCACAGCCCTTCTCTCTCTCTCTCTCTCTCTCTCTCTCTCTCTCTCTCTCTCTCTCTCTCTCGCTGGTCTCCGCAGTTCGCACACACTTCAGTTGTACCGAAGTGATAACGTTTGACATTAGGAAGGGCAGTCCAACGAAAAGAGACCGGTAGCCTACTGTATATTTTCACAACTAGTATAAAAAGTGAAACAAATGCTTCAAAAACGGATAGCAATTGCAAGGAGTAGAAATGTTTACATAATAATCGAGTGTAAAAGTACAACTTCTTAAACTTTATCCATGTCAAATTATTCACAATGTTTTGTGCATAATGAAGGTGTTCTGCTTCTGCCTACTGCAGGAGTTGAGAAAAGGCGGTAACTGCTTACCTCTCATGTAAGCTACAGCCTATGTGGTGTGTGGCAAGTCATATTAATGACCAAGAATGACTTGTAACTTAATTGTTATGTGCTTTTAATATGTTTCAGGCAGTGGTGTTGCATCTTTTATATGCATGGTTGTCCTGAAGTCATTCTGGAACAGGGTAAGTCGCCGACTGAAGAAAAATAAACAGACTTAAAGGCCATAACACTGTCATGTTATTTGTTTATGAATAGCCATTTTCACTCACTCAGGCTTGCTGTCCTTGTTGCACTGTGCACTGTGTAGGATGGTGGCAGAGTAGATTTTGCAACTAAATAATAAACTCATATTTACAGTTAGTACTATTATAACTAATATTGCAATTTGCACAGTCATAGAGAATATTTTGAATTTGATGGTTGTGGTAAGAATCAGTGAAAAAGATTTATGACTGGGCCGCATGAATTATGGAACGAGACTGCCAAATACTGTACATTTCACAGTGCACCTTTGAGGTCAATAGATCCCTTTACTGTTTGCATACAGATGTGACATCTGCGCTCTCATTGTTGGAGCACAATGGACCATGTATGCACATTTGTAAAGAAACTAGGTGTTATTTCTGAAATAAGCAAATGGATGGTCACGTTAACTTCAGATATGAAGTGGGCACCGCTCATTCCTTATGGTGGCCTCAGTCCGGTCGTTCTTAAATTTCTTGAAACAAACTCCTATGTTCTGAAACAGCCTATTCCCGTAGAATAGCGTAACAAGTGTTCTTTTTAGGGTCTCTATTTAAAAAAAGGACGGCAGGTCTTCTGTCTTTAGGGTCTGCACTGTCTCTGTGTGTGTTTGAGTCAACAATGCGTGAGCAGTCTGATGACTTAACTTCTATGTGAAGCTGTCAAGAGCTGTGTAGAGGGCAAATACACTGTGGATTGGTCACAACTGTTACTAATAACTCAACCCCTTTACTTTTTCAGCTCTAGACAGATGACCAAAACAGACCATAGAATGTACCTTTAAAGAAAAAAGTTTAACCAATGAGTATTCTTAATAGTGTATCTTGTCACAGGGTTGTGTTCAGGTGCGTGACAACTGACAACATTGAGAAGACCCAGGAGCGGGAGAAGGGCAGCCTGATGGAAGAAGGCGACAGTGTTCTGTGGTCACACCTGAGATGATGGTCCTGAAGAGGAACGAGAGGAGATACTGGCCATATAAATACAGGCACTGTACGTTGTTTTTCTGTCCATTATCTTTTACTCTTTTTGGCATACTGTATTTCACTCGCATATGTAGTAATCAGTACGTGTTATTGTTAAAGGGTCATCACAGTGGAGGACAATCATGAAAAGGTTGAGGACTTCACTGTGCCCTGAAGTCCCTCCACTCGTTGCAGCAGCTCTTTCCACCATACTGCCATGCTCTGGGTTGTCCCTGCCACCATCCACCTTTTGGGTCATCTGTGCCGCCTGCAGCGCCTGGGTCATCCGTGCCACTCCCCACCATGCTGCCAGCCATCACTGTGCCTGCAGCACCTGGGTCATCCCTGCCACCATCCACCGTGCCTTCAACGTCCACAGCACCTCCGGTCTCTGTGAGCCAGTTTGCAGCTCTACTGGCCTCTCCAGTATACAGTATGCTGTAATTGCTAATGGTTTCTCTGAGTGGCCAGACCGGTTAATTGTCCCGTATCCCAACTATTTACCACTAAACAAGTGATTTTGTAATAAGTAGGAGATCTTTGCAATGTTATCAGTATGGTTGGACTCTGATGTTTCACTGCTGTATGTCTTCCTCAAAGAGTAAACCGAATTCTGAGTATTCTTGGATTTAGTCTTTGAAAAGTAGAGCAGCCCGTTTGTTTGAAACTGTTGTCCTGGACACCAAATAGACTGGAACTGATATCCTTTTTTAAAAGAAACTGGTATCCTTTTTTAGTGTGCAGTTTAATGGTAGAAGAGTATACACTGATGTGCCTTTATCAGTAACAAAGTGAAAACGGGACAAAATTTGACTATTTCTGTCAAAAACTGCTACAAATTCTACATATTGTTTATATGAACCTAGTTCTGGAGGAAGTCTGAGAGTTATTGACAGTTGCCATGTCTAGCTTCCGCCTTCGCGTAAATTTAAAATCCCTCCTTCCCTCCTCCCCCTGTCATGCGCAAAGGCTATCCTAATTGTCCCAGCACCTCCCCCTACTCCCTCATCTCACTGGATCACCCAGCTACATGTCCCCTACACTTATGGAGTGGAAGCGGATCTCGTGCCGCATGATCTCCGCAGGGTCCCAGGACAGAGGCCAGCTAACATCGAATTATGCCTATTGACTATGGTTACCATACTCCAGGGCAAACTCGTGAATTAAATGGTCCTGTTGTTTATATTTGTTTACTTTTTGTGAGATAAACTGAAACATTGTGTATCTGCTCATTTTTCACATTCTCCTGTTGGCGATATCCCTTTAAATAAAACATCTTGGTTGATATGCACAGGTTTGTTGTAATTGTAATTTCCCTGGTGGACGTTTGCACAACACAGTAGAGGCAGAAAACACTGATTGTTAAAAAGTAACTTTTTAGTTTTTCTTAAAGTTTATTTTAATTTTAAATGATATACTTTTTATTTTTACCTAAGTAGATTCTTTCAATGGTACATTTACTTGTGATTGAGTACAATTTCAACAGAGTAATTATTCTGATTACTTTATTGTTGTGTTTTTCTTATTCCTATTAACCAGAGGTGAAAAGAGTACTAAAATATTTATCATCAGAGTTTTTAGTACTCCTTTTCACCTCTGGTTAATAGGAATAAGAATAACACAGCAATAAAGTAATCAGAATAATTAACAGTTGATAAATAAGCAGTAATACTAAAAGGCTCCATGAAATGAGTAAATGTTAACCCATTTTTATCAGTAATAGGTGTTAATAAAAAGCTACATGAAATGAGTACATTTTAACCAATTTTTAACAGTAACAAGTGGTAATAAAAAGCTACCTGAAATGAGTAAACGTTAACCCATTTTTATCAGTAATAGGTGTTAATAAAAAGCAACATGAAATGAGTAAATTTTAACCAATTTTTAACAGTAACAAGTGGTGATAAAAAGCTACCTGAAATGAGTAAATGTTACCCCATTTTTACCAGTATTTTTTACTTTGATGTGGTCAGTATAACAGAACTTCTGGAATTGGTTAATCTTAACTGAATATGTAGGGGTACGTAATACTCTATTTAGGACTGTGGAAATCCTTACACCAATTAAATTGAGTAAATCCTATAGATCTCTTTTTACAGTGTAGCCTAATTTCGAAACATCAAACCCTACCCTACTAATGTTATATATAGATATGTAGTGTTACATATTGTGTTACAGTACATTAGTGAAACCAGGGCACAATTTGCCGCAAAAGCATAAAAACACATGTATCTTTTTATTGTATCAACATCATCAAAAAATCTAAAGAATTTTGAAGATGGCCCCACTTCAAATATGGCCAACCCATAGATGTATAAATGGCCATAAAATATCCTATATTTATCTCAGTATAAATTTCTCTGTACTTGTAGTAGAAACATATTTGTAGTCTTTGATGAGTCAATAAATATTTTAGTCACATTTTCAATGGATTTGAGCCATTTGTCATTGAAATAAATGTGCACAACCTTCATTCAAGTACTGTAGGTAACAAAACAAAATCTTGTCCCCCCTCAACATGGGGGTTAAATCAAATCTTATCAACTTCACCTTGCATATGTTGCATAGTTTGCATACATTGAACTACAAATACAGATATGGGGGTTCACCATAAGCCAAATCTTGCACACCATTATTATAGCCAAAAAAATGAATCCTAATACTGTACAAGTAAACCTTCACTCAAGGTTACTCAAATTTACATACCCAGAGTTGACTTTGCACCAACTATACCATTCACCATTTATTGAAAGTTTGTGTGTATCTTTTAATTAGGCATTGTTGGCAGTTTGATTGATGTTGGCTATAGGATATATTACAACCTGGGGAATGCTGCTTTGCACACTTTCTGATCTGAAAGACAGCATGGATTCCATCCCTCAGAAATTGCATATGTAACCTTCAGAGAATCTCACTTGTGAGATCAACTGGTGTTAGCCAGGCAAGACATACCCATACAACATGCATGGGACAGGATTGCAGTTCGTTTGAAAACCTTGAAGTACAGCTAGAAGTAGTAATTCATTATTGTTTTCTTTTCTTAACCATGTTTTAACCATGTCCATGAATTGACAAATCAATTGAACTTTCTGTCTAGCAACCTTGAAATCTTGACCCTTTTGAATTTGTGGTCATGTAATATTAAACACAAGGCCGATGAAGTCGTCACTAACTGCTAGAGGTACTGTATATCCCACAATGTGCCTGGAGGATTAATGTATATGGGTTGGCTACATTTGATTTGGCGGCCATCTTGAAAATTCGGGTTTTATTTGCTATTCCTCCATTTCAAATATTAATCAGCATATCAAGAGGTAAATGTGTACCATTTTATATTGACTACAACATTACATTATGATCAAAAGACATAATAATCATGTTGATACATTTGTTTCTGGCTCAGTTTTGCATTTCTGCCCTTTAGTGTGACATTTTTAAAACGCTCAAATATTTGTTTGAGCTTAACAATACATTTGATAAACACTGAATATTGCATTAGGGAAGAACACATTATCATCTCTGAAATGTTAGTATAAATTCGGACAATTTTGAACATTTAAAAAGAAAGATATCCCTATATTTCCTCGAAGGTTTCTAATAAGCTCACCTCTAATGGGGAAAAAAAATCCTTAAATGGTTATTTCTCATTAAATTAAGACTTTTAAAAAATGCAATAAATATGAAGAGTGTAACAATGTTCATAAAACTCCATCAAGCCATTTCTACATTACTTAATATATTTATTTCTTAATGTCACACCAAAGGGCATATTTTCAGCAAATTGCTTTGTCAACGTAAATAAATAATCAATTAATAGACCAACATTGTGACCACTTGGATTTTTTGAAAGATGAATTGCTGCACTATGTAGACATGTACTTTTTTACTTCATAAACAATGTTTTGTAAAAAAAAAAACGTTTTTTTCTGCCTAACTGTCATCTACCCATGTATGTAGCCTACAATGTTTTATAAACCTTTTTATATACTTTTTAAACTGTTGAACATGTGTCCGAACTTTTAGTCAACATCGTAAGATTTTTTTAAAAACAAAAAAAAAATAACATTAAGGTGGTCAGCTCACACTCCAAGCAGCCTGATACTACTTCCTGTTTGGTATACATGCCATGGAGACATTGATCTGTTAAGGTCACATTTAATATTTGATTTTATCAATGCATCTTTTGGAAGACCACCTATGTCACAACCATAATGTGTCAACACCATAATGCATGAAAAAAAATGTTATTTCAGTATTTTGTATAATAAAAGCTTAGAATAACTGTATTGGCAAGTCCTGAAGCAACTGCTGATGTACCAGATGATTTCTGTTAGAAAATCATGTGTTATTATGAAAAGTAGGTTGATTTGTCAACTCCGAAAGAGTCAACTCCATAAGATTTTCTTATGGAGTTGACATGCAAAATCTTATGGAGTTAACAAATTCACCAAAAACTGCTCAATATGCTAATATGATATTCTTTTCAAACGTAGAAACAGGAGGAAAGGTTATTTTAGGATATTATAGGTATATTAATGTGCATATAACGCATATAACTACATAATTTTTCGATATATGGACAAAGAAGTTAAAACTTAAGTTTAATTCAAAACAAATAAACTTTTATAAAAGAGACGCTTAAGAATGTAACAAAACTACAAAATAAACTGAGAAAAAACATCTTGCACTAAATAGGCTCCAAAAATCAGACCACATTGTCAACTCCGTCAGTTTTTCTGTCAACTCCGTAAGATTTTTCTCAGCACAAAAAGCTCATTCTTTAATCTTTTTTTTGTTTAGGCAATAAAGGGTCATTAGATCTATACCACCATGTATCTTAACCACTTTAGGTGTTTCCTCATGGTTGCAGAATAAAAGAAAAAGAAAATGCTAATTTGTCGAACTCTGTGTGTTAATAACAGTCTAAAATTAAAATTTAAATATATATATTACATATTATTGTATATCAAAGTAAGTAAGTATCATTACAATACAAATCAGAGCTAAAGATCCTTGTTGGACTATATAATAATTTAATTATGTACTTTTCTTGTGTCTGACGGAGTTGCCGAAAATCTAGGTGTGAAGGTACGCATGTTAATTTGTTTAAAATGCCATTTTACCTGGAGCCTGTATTTTTACATGCCTGAAAACTACACATCTTTATCTACATGAATATATAACCATCAACAACATATTCTGCATTTTCAAAACGTGTTTTGTCCCATCTCTCAAGAATCCCTGACCTAATGTAAATGCTGGAATAATAGAAAATTGCCGAACCAATTCATTTCTACAATAAAAAGTACAAACTCTGACCATTTCCTCCTCAAAACTTCAGAATGACAACCAATTCATGTATTGTGCCTTTAAACATGGGATTTCTGACTTCATTTTTAAATATAATGAGCACTCCTTGCACCTTATTGGAACTATTTCGGTTTGTGTAGGACTATCAATGCTTTTTTTAATGCCACTAATATTCAATGCCACTTTTCCAAATTAACACAATAATACCAAAAACATCAACATAACCTAAACTTTTTAGGTACACCGCCTTAGGAGGGAAAGCCATCTTAAACATCATACCATTTCAATGATCATGTCATGCTTGCAACATCTAAATATCACCCAACAGCATTCGAGTGGCTTAAGTTACCAACAGCTAATAATCAATCCTATCATTAGACAAAAAGGTGTTGTGCTTAAGCTCTGGAAATGAGCTTAAAATACATGATCCAAAACGAGACATCAAAGACTCTGACTAGCCCAATACTTACTGTGGGCAGAACAATAAACCCTCGTCGCATTCCTCAGCATTGTAATTGCATACTTTCACTCTGCACTTTCCCTTTGCCACCCTGGCTGTGTCCAGTTTAATTGCTGCTTTATAGAAGTTCTTGGCATACCACAAATGACAAATGCAGATTTACTGGACAGCGGCCCTGGGGTGGTAAGACCTTCCCACTTAGGGCCTAGGTCAAGGGTCGAGTTTTTGTTTGTCCAGTTCCCGTGCCACTCTCCCTACCACTGGCACTCATCAACCCACTTTGCAAAACCAGAAATGTGGCGGCCAGTCCTCGTTGGCCTCTCCTCCAACTATGTTGCTTGGGCATTTAAATTTTAAAAAGAATAGAGAAGTGTACACTGGGCTTTCTGAACTCGCTACAATATGCTAAATTGCCTTGCAAAGCATTTTGCCATGTCAATGGAATTGCTTTTGGAAGGCAAACACTACTTACAAACTGTTAAGTTGACATTGTTGTACCTAAAACACAACATTTAGATTCATGTTAGAAGTTAAGGCTGTGCAATATACATCAGCCTACTTGCACATAAGGATGAGAGAGAACCTGATACAAACCAAAGATTTTAACCACTATTAACATACCATCCCCATAAGCTTCAAACACAGCTGTGCGTGAGCTGGCTGAGAACAGGCTGCCAGTGAGAGGCATTACAGCTAACCAGCCAACACCGCAGACTCGCAGTAAATGCCACTCTGAAGGCGTCCTTCAGATTAATTATCCAATAAATTTTACATTGGTATGATCATATTGCCAGAGTTCCTAAATTTATTTGGAAATGTCCTTCTCAAAGCCAACACAGTAGCAACCTCTGCTCCTAGTGCTTACTGTGGGGGGAAAATATGAAAAACATTTTAAGGCTTTCATGAAAGAATATGGTAGAATTGTGTAAAGACAAAACCTGATCTATTTTTAACACTTCGTCAGGAGGCTTCATGCCGAAAAGTATTTTAATCATGCTATGCCCAACAAAATAAAGGCATTTTAATTACAAAGAAGATGAGTGCCTTGATATTTCTACAACTTTTTTTTTAAATCAACCAAGCCTGTCACCAAAGAGCACCATCTTAAAAACCTAGACAGTTGTAGGAAGCACTCCAACTGGACTTCATTCTGAAACTTTATGTATAATGTTGATGCACTGTTGTTCAATGCTTAATTGAGGGGGGGGGAGCCGTAAACGAAACACACCAATGTACAGAGAAAAAACAAAACAAAGCAGACAAAGGAGGACGAAACACCATGATACATAGTGCACTACTGATTTGCTACAGATCTGTCGTCTGTGCGCTTCAGTCTGTGGGCTGGGCCTCACACCCACCCCGTCTGTCTGCCACACTTAAATAAAAGTCACGATGTGACAGCTGATGGATGCGAAGTGCACGAAGGTAGGGTTTCCTTTCGGTGCAAAATGTTTTATTGCTTAACAAAAGGGGGCAGGCAGTATCACAATCCTGGAGATAGCGACCCCAGCACTGAAGAAGAAAGAACGGAAGAAGCGAGAGCCTAGCGACTCAGAGGTGAGTGACTTTGACTTATGATGTCTTTTGTACCACCGTATGAACAGACAGTCATGATCTGGAATATCTAGAATGATGGATAACTGTCATATCAGAGATGATATTTTGATGGAGATGATGCATTTTAATGGAATACAATATTACAAAAAAATTGCACCTGCTTTGAGAAAAGATGGCACTTTAAAAGACCACCAAGGTAAATACAACCACTTGAACTTAAAAGCAAGAAACTTGAAATAACCCAAAATGTGTTTGGTAGTATATGATATATATGTGAGAAAATATGTCTGTTGCCTTACCTGCTATATTGCCTTAGTGTTTCATTTTTTTTTAAATCTATCTACAGCATGTGTTTTGTGTATGTGTGATAGATTGATAGATAGAACAGATGCAAAGAAGCAATTGTGTAGTAAGACATCTAAAAGCTGAGTGTTTATAAACAAAATACAGTCATTATTGGGTATCCAGCAACAGATCTGGGTAACTCTAAACATGTACAGTAATTGCTGAGTACTTGCAAACAGATAAGAGTTCTTCCTCGAACTGTTGCCAAGCAGCTGTCATTATTTCAAGTTGTTAGAATTAAGAGGCATATTGTGAGAGGTGGAAATCTACACTAATCCGACACTAAATCATTCCAGTCCCTTTTATCATGAACTGACACTACTCACCCTCACTCATTTTGTAGGTAGTCTTGCGCAATGCATCCAACGTAGTAGCCAAAAACCTGTCAAACACAATAGTTAGGAAAATTAGATGCCTTACTTCTGGATTAAAACTCAGCAAACTGCCATACCACTCTACATAACTGGCATGACCAATTGTTAATTGGTCACTCGGTTCCACGAGTACATCAGTGCCAATGATGTATCAAAAGGAGATGTTAAAAACACAATCTCCGCCAAACATATCCCACCACCTCCGTCAGCCAACTTAAAGACACAGATCAGTGGTTGTTGTAGTAAACATTAGCGCCTATCAAAGCAACCCCTGTGTCGGCTGTCATTCCAACAATAGCAGCCATGTTAATTAACGAGACTTAACACTTCTGCGTCCCTGCTCATTAGATTCTGTAGTCGCCATACTCACAACTCTATATATAAAAAGCATGTGCTCAATGTTCCAATCCCATTAGAATTTTATTGAGGTAACATCCAAAAAGGAAAACTGATTGACAGGGTGACGTGGTCGATATGATGTCTAGTTTCATGAGGCATGTGACCTATCAAGCACCACAGGAGGGAGCAAGAGAGGGAGAACGCACCCCCCTTCCTCCACCATTTGGGAGAGGACTGCTAAGGATCTTGTGAAGCCTCGAACACAGTAAATGTGTTTACTATCGGTTTAGCATTACCTCAGATGCTGTAGGGATCAGATCAACATCTTTATATATCTTTTATTGGTCAAAGAGCTGTGTTTTAAGGTCAACCAGATACTAAGCACTAACAAAAAACGGACATTGAACGGGAGAACTGGAGCATTACAACATGATGAAAAATCTTTAAATTGACATCCATTATCCCTTTCCCTTCAATCTTATTTGTTTTAAGTAAACAAATACTTCACCCTAAAATGAGTCAAAAATACAGTAAAAAATCAGGTGCAGACTCTGAGTACTTGTATACTCAAATTTCCAACAGTTTATTTTTTCCTGACACTCTTCCGTAGGACCTTTCAAGGAAAGACGGAACAGCATGTGATTTACTTTCAGCATGTCAGCATCAGATTCTTGAGGAAGATGTACTGCTGCAGTCTTACAACTGGTATTGGAGCCAGGCTGTGAACTAGCACACTGAAGTCAGCTCCACAGAGTACTTAGAAAAATATCACCACTGAGATTGAGTTTCACATTCCTTGTTTACACACACAAGGCCTACCTAGCTGGGTGATGCACTAGACTTAACATGGCCTACCAACAACATTATGCACTCAACTATTCTTGAGCACAATCCACGTTGGTATTGATTACTTCAAAGACTAGGCATGAGTCTTGGCATGAGGTCATTGATGACAAGACAGTTGATTAATTCCTTTGATTATGTCCAACCCATCTGCAAAGAGGAACGCTTTACAACTTTCCTGAAATAGAGTGACTGAGTGACTGGTTGAAGCCAAAGAGGCTGAGCAAACACTCAGGGTGTAGTACCGTGGGCTGTCAACGGACAAATCTGCAATGATCTGACATAGCAGAGACTAACACAGACTCACAGACACATGCTCTGCAAGACAGATACCTCCTCAACCTTAACATGTCCTCCATCTCAGCCAGTGATCTGGCCCAGCCATGTCTGGGCCATGGTGACTCCTAGTATAAATAACAACGTTAATCCTTGCCATGTCACGTTCCATGGCCCATGATCACACTCTTCCTCACACCCCGGTCGGCCCGATTGGTGTCCGCTTGCAGGGCCCACGCCATGGGCAATTTTTGAAACCGTGTAAATGTGACTCATTTAAAGCGGCTGTGAGTAACATTAGCATGTCCTGACACCTCCAACAAGGCTGAAGACATAGGAGACTAATCCCCCGTGGACGTGTGTACATGGCTAATGCATACTGCACTGGAAAGGACTGGTTGCTTCACAGTCATTTATATCAGTATTTGTGGGTTTGGGACACATTAGCAATATTACAGAGGCACAGACAATGCATCCTGTGAAAAAAAGTATGGATCATTAAGGTCTGTATATAGAGTGAATATTCCAGGCGCCAAATGTCTCTCAGGTTCACAGTCATTTACATCAGTAGTTAGTTGTGTGTTTGGGACACATTGCCAAAATCACAGAGGCACAGACAGTATATCCTGTGAGAAAGTGTGGTAATCATCAAGGTCAATATATATTACAGACGACAAATGTCTAAAGAGAAATGTAAATAAGAGTGCAGCCATGACACTAGTGGCACTAGGGACCTTATTTCTCCAGAGACTGTAACCAATCACCTGTAATAACCATTCTGAAAATACCTTTGGATTTAATTATCAGCTATTTGCATTGTAATGTTTTTTTAATGTAGCAGATCTGTGTCTGCAGATCTTGTGGCTCGTTTCACCAAAAAATTAAACAACACAGATGCTGTTGCTTACTAGCAACTCTAAGTAGAGCACTTGTATTAATCCCAAAGGAAATTAAGGTGTCGGTCAGGTTACACAATAGATGTCCAAAAAACGTATTATTTACACACACACACACACACACACATTTACACACATTTACACACACACACACACACACACACACACACACACACACACACACACACACACACACACACACACACACACACACACACACACACACACACACACACACACACACACACCTTGATCTTTGTGGGGCCCACTCATTGACTTCCATTCATATTTACCCTAACAATAGCTGAAGTATGCTAGTACCAGTAACTACAAAAATAACCCCAGCAAAAGGGGTCAAAACATGAAGGGTCCACGATTTGGGCCCAGACATGGAGCGAGGGCCCCACCTTGTTGGTGCTCCAATAGCAGTGGTCTCACGAAGGTAGATTGGTGCCGCACACGTACACACACACACACACACACACACACACACCAGCAGCAGCAGCAGCGACTGAATATGAATATGGAAGGTGCCACGTAACCAACATAGTCCAAAAAGCAAAGTTTACTATCCTGGGTCCAGAAAAAGAACGTCAAGCATCCATACTGTGACACAAAGAGAAAGAGGTGATTAAACTATATGACCTCTCTCTCTCTCTCTCTCTCTCTCTCTCTCTCTCTCTCTCTCTCTCTCTCTCTCTCTCTCTCTCTCTCTCTCTCTCTCTCTCTCTCCCTCTCTCTCTCTCTCTCTCTCTCTCTCTCTCTCTCTCTCTCTATTAAATAGCCCTGCCCTATGCTGCACGCCTACCATGTGTCTCCTTTCTCTGCCCCGGAGCAGCGGCGCCAAAACCACCTGTGCCCTGTCCATACATTACGCACTGATCAGGACAAGTGTGTTCAGAAGGACAGAACAACTGTTCGTCTGTTTTGGCATCCCCTCCAAGGGCTTGGCACTGTCTAAACAGCGATTGACTCGATGGCTGGTTCAGGCCATCACCCTGGCTTATGAGTCTCAGGTGCAGGGCTTGACACTAACACCCGCAGGTTAGCCAAATGCGGGTGAATTTCGGCGTTGACTAGTAGATACCGAAGGTTCACTAGCCATTCTGGCCGGTCCGTTACTATTCTGAATGATGAGGCACCGCATTTTGAAGTTTTTTCCCTCGGACCGTCTTTGCTACAAAAGCAATACAATGCGATTTCGCGAGCCTACAATACCCATGAGGCACCTGTGTCACGTGTCACCTGTGTCTCACGCACGCCAAGAATCTCATAGAGCTATCTTGCGAAGAGGAGAGGCAGCGAGCTACCGGCACATCAGCGTGCATTTGGAAATGTCACTAAAAACCTTCACGTGAAAATAAAGTAGCGACTTTCATCTCAACTGACTTGTTTTGCGATCTGTCATTAGTAGGCTACAATACTTAATAGTAGTGGACATTAAAATGATCAAGGCGAGAGGAAAACACGTCAGTTTGTCTAGTGAAAGTCTCGAGACTAATTAGCGCAGTGATAAGACAAGGACACATGCGCCATTAATAATGTTCGGTTTAAATTATTTTCTGATTTGCTTGTATGTCTTCATACCTTAATATTCCTCCACGTTTCTTGTGCTGTTGTTCCCGACTGTCAAACCGGGCTTAAACAACGCGCAGTAGTAGCCTTTATATTATATTATATTATATTATATTATATTATATTATATTATATTATATTATATTATATTATATTAGCCTACATTACATTATTACAGCCTATTAAATAATTCATTAAAGCTGCTATGATGGTTAAGAAAATTATGGCTAGTGAAAAGGTCCAATGGCTAGTGAGTCAGGAAAACCACTAGCCAAAATGGCTGGTAAGCGAAAAAGTTAGTGTCAAGCACTGCTCAGGTGCGCAGGGTTCTGGGCTCAAGTGGGTAAGGCCTACGGGTCGGGTATTGAAAGGGTTTCATTCGATACTGGTGCCAAATCGATAATTTTAAAACAGTGCCGGTTCCTAAACTGTGTATTTAATCTGTACTTTTCCACAAAAAAGGCAAATGACTTAACTTGTGGGCTTTTAAACCTGATCCATCAATACTCTATTTTCACTTGTGCTAAATTGGAGAGATGATTTCAAATTGGAGAGACAGCAAGCTTCACCATACCAACTTATTCATGAAATTTTACTCAACATCAAAGGAAATATGGGTAATCACAGCCTCAATTTTGTTCCTAACACTCAATTTGTGTCCCTAACACAATAATTGCTGTACAAATTCCTAGGAACATCGATATTCCAGCTTATTGTAAATTTTCATTACCGTACCGTACCGTACCGTAAAATGCTAAAATACAATCACTTTGACTTTCATGTATGGAGATCTGATGACATCAGTTTGCCTCCAAGCTCAAATGATTTTACAGTCTTGTGCATAATTATGCACAGAAAGCATATTTCACCTCATTTTTTTCTTTCTTTATTTCCATATGGTGATATTGATTTAATGACAAGAAAGCATTGATCGTATGCTTTCTTTATATTTCCATTACATTTAAGTCACAAACTAGATTCATTTTAGCTTCTATGCAAGGGAATATCTATTTGGTGACCTCAGTGACTTCCAGTTGATCTCCAAAGTCAAACAAAGAACACCTTCACACTGAACCAAATACTATTTAGAACAAACTCTGTACATTTGAATGACACTTGGATCCTAATATACACTCTATGTTTGTTTTCCATGCATGTAATCCTATAGATGATCATCAATGACCTGAGGTCAAACTGAGAACACCTAAATGATATACAGTCAGAAACAAACCCATTTCATATTTTATTTAAGACAATAACATAAAATAACCTAAAAAAAATGAAGCAAAGTGCATAGGACAATAGGTCATGTTTAATGACCTTGAAGTAATAATCGGAGGTCTTGTTTTGCAAATTAAAAGTTACTTCAGCATTCCAATATTAACCAAACAAATCAATTTGTCCATTTATTTCATCACTTAAGTACATTTAATTGCTTAAAAAAACTGATATACTGGGTTTGGTTGGTTCACCTTCACAATGACACACTAGAGGTCAACAGAGGTCAGATTGAGCTCGGCATATTTCAATTCAATTCACTCCCAAATTGACAAAATTAGACTGTTTGCCGACTTTGTCTTACAAATGCCTTTAAGTGTCACAATCCTGGATTTTGGTACTAGTCTAATGTGGGAATAAATGAGGAGCAGAAGTTGAATTCTACAGGCATCAATGCATAATAAGACCCCATGCGCTCTTTTGGTTTAGAAACTATAACATTTGCTCAGTACAGAATAGAATAATGAATAGCTGAGCAACTGTAATGTGTGGTGTTGTACAGCAGCAATCAAACTGCTCTACAATGTATGATTAGAATGCTGTGGAGAAATTGTGTTAAAATGTGACTTGATGTTCAATCTGCAAATGTATGAGGGCGCACGCGCCCTTGTTTCGAAGTTCAGAAAAATGGCATATGCTCACATTTATCATATTTAAAGATATGGATAGCTCACAACACCCCCTCTAAATACAATGGAGTGCGTATGCAGTGGAATAACACCAGACGCTGGCTGCCATTCGGGAACTTTTAAAAACATTTTGAACCGACGGGAGAACATTTACAACGCTGCTTAGGTCAACCATCGATCAAACGCTCAGCGGTTAAAGGGGTATGCCACTATTTTGGGGCTCAATATACGGTCAAAAATGTTGCCCTGGGTTTATAAAGGTGGTAAAGTGTCTTATTTTTCATGTTAGGCGTTGTCTTGTTTTAAGGAGGGAGTAAGTATCTAAGCTAGTGTGAGTCAACGACTTTAACCGTATTCAGCCCCAAAATAGTGACATACCCCTTTAACATCCCTAAACGAGACATGTCACCACGTTGCCCCTCTCGCCTAGGTTAGACTCTGGTTTGCCTCTCAGAATGCAACTCAGAGCCCGCATAGCTGCAAAGAACATGGATCTAGCAGAGACGAAGGTCTGGTCGTTTATGGGAAACAGTCAATAGGTGGCGTTTTGAGTCACGCCCGTCATTATGGAATGAACCTTATTGACACGTTTACTGTTTGTGAACAGATATGAAGTAATTTGGCTGCGTGCACATCGGTGGAGCAGAATCGACCATGCACTATTTATTTGTATAGAAACTAGCCAGGTGTTTTTTCCAAAATAAGAAAACGGATGGTCAAGATAACTTCAGATATGCAGTGGGTACCATAGACACAGGCATTCCTGATGATGTCCTCAGTCCAGTCTCTAGTTTCATGTCTTGTAACAACAAACATCTCATATGCTTCTGGAATAGCCTCTTCCCTCTCAAAATAGCATAACAAGTGTACTTTTCGGAATCCCTATTTTTTTTATCAACGTACACGCTTCAGGTCAGCAGGTTTTCTCTCTTTATTGGGTCTGGACTGTCTGTTCATGTGTGAGTGTGTTCACAGCCAGTTTTACATACAGCCTCCCCACTCCCTATTTTATCCATGCCTACAGTCTAGGGGCCGCTGTCAAGAGAGCGCAGCTCATGCACTCTGAATGGAGTCTGCACTCCTCCGTTGGCGCCCCTAGAGTGCAGTACATCTCTGGTGTGTTTGAGTCAACGATGCGCACGCATTCAGTGAGGACGTCGATTCTGAACGGGTCAATACAGTTTGCAAGTCACCCGAAAGCATATAGTCTTTCTTGTTAGCATTTAACGCCATGCCATACAAGTAGCTGTCACCCACTTGTGAGCTCTATTACCCTGCGCCCCATTCATCGCACTTACACATAACAGTAAAGGAATCCGAATTAAGGTACTATGAGACCACCCTTTTAACAATCTAAATCACATAATTACATTTTTTCTCAAGGGGACATTAGCCGATAGGATTTTTATTAGGCTATAGGCTAGGATATAACAGCCCTCCAGGAGAGAATCTATCCTTGACATACTCCTAGAGATACACATTAGCAAATCAAGGCCATCAGGTAGTTATAATTATTATTTATTTATTTATTATTATTAGTCTTTGTTCANATATATACAGCACTGATTCTTGAAAGTTTGGCAAAAACATGTCCCTGCAGTAAAATATTAATTCTGTTGAAAATCAACTAAACTTTCACAAACAAAATGAACCCAGGTAATGGCCAAGGGGTCTGTCACACGAATACACAGTTGTTTGAAATATTTAAGTGTAATTTTATTACTTTTCATGGCTATAAACCTGTCCACACCCTGTAAAAAGGCCTGTCCCAAGGACTGGCATCATCATTTCAATTGACTTAAAATACAAAAATCACTAACAGAATTGAACAATATCACCATGATGTGGAAGACCATATTAAAGTGGTTCTACAGATGTGCACATAGTGGATGTAAAACAATATTTACTATTATTTACTGATTGCTCAAAATGTGTCCAGCATATTGGTCACCACCGTCAGATTTTTTCTAAAAGACAATAAAATCAGGTATGCACAAGGTAATTTTCATTACTGAGGACCCCTTTTCAAACCTTTAGCTCTACTGCCTACTTCACCATCACTGAAGCTCCTGTAAGTTTATTATTTTGTCCTCAATTTGTTAATTTGTTTGGACACTGGTACTGTCCCAACCATAAACTGTCAACACCGTCTGGGGTTTTAATAGTATTGTATTACATTAATGTTAATAAATATATTTTTTTTCAGAAAAGGTATGAAGCACCCAAGAAACAGAGAGAAAATGAAATGGCTAATGTGAACAAACAATGCATAATATTTAAAAGAGTGTTTTTTTGTCTCACACCGGCAGATGTCACCACCGTCAGATTTTGTTCTGCTCATCATGTTGTTCCATATTTTACTAAATTGTGCTGGTTAATGAAACATTACTAGGCATGTTAGTAATAATTGTGATCCAAAATGATACTCTAGCCACCACTGAGGTGCATTTGGAGGTTTTTTTGTCAGAAAACCTGACGGTGGTGACATCTGATGGAGTTCACCAAAAAACACATGTTTTACGTGTTTTTGACATGTTTTAAGAATATGCATACAATAAGTATCTACAGTTATGTTGAATTGTTAAAGTAATTCACTTTAATACAGTAAACATGTGTTTTGACTTCTAATTCTGTCTGCCGCTGTTGACAAAACAAGAAAGAGCCCATTTTATGAAAATGTTAAACATGGGGAGCTTGGCCAATGCATTCACTGCACAGCCAAGACCTACATCTATGATAATACACCTCTATATTTTGGATTTGAACAACTTAAAAGCTGTTTTTACCACATTTTCAACAACCAGTGGCTTCCTTCCTAGATAATCTAACTAATGAAGTAAAAACACATGCTCATACTGTGCACACACAATTTTTTTTTGCAAATGTTTATGCAAGATGCCATTGACTTGAGAGGGCTATTTATTTTGCTAAATGCAGGTACTAATTAGGCCACTTTCACCACTTTCAGATTACTGTCACCACCGTCAGTTATTAAGTCACCACCGTAAGAAGGAGTTTTGGACATTTTAAAGGAATGTGCTTACAACATTTTCCTTAGGAGTTGTTGAAATATCAAAGTAATAGCCAATTTAAGCCTACACGAATATTTGTGATATTACAAAAAAATGTTTGTTGTATTTAGCCGTTAAAGGGGTATGCCACTATTTTGGGGCTTAATACAGTTAAAATCGTTGGCTGGGGTTTATAAAGGTGGTAAAGTGTCTTATTTTTCATGTTAAGCGTTGTCTTGCTGTAAGACAAGTTAAAAGAGAGAATATGTCGCTAAGCTAGTGAAAGTCAATGTATCCGTGTAGCATTGTAGCATGCTACACGGATACATTGACTTTCACTAGCTTAGCGACATATTCCCTCTTTTAACTTGTCTTAAAGCAAGACAACGCTTAACATGAAAAATAAGACACTTTACCACCTTTATAAACCCCAGCCAACGATTTTAACTGTATTAAGCCCCAAAATAGTGGCATACCCCTTTAAGTAAGCATCGTATGACGGTACATATTTTAAAATGAGAACACATGAAACAGTATTAAAATAGAACAAAAGTGAATTTTCAACATTTAAAGGCATATGTGTGAACCAAAAAATACACATAATCACTTAAAAACTCCAGATACATATGCAACCAAATCAATACAATTTTAATAACTTTTAATTGTGTCTGACGGTGTTGACAAAAAACAAGGTATGATCGGAGAAAAGCCTGATTTCTGAAAAAAATACATAATGTGGAGATTGGCCTTGTGCATTTCTGAAAAGCCAAGACCTTAGTCTACGAGGATATACCATATAATTTTGTAATTCACTTTGTTTTTTTCTGTCAACATTACAACCTGTTTTAGCCACTTTCTCAAGAATCAGTGACAGTCATGTACTGCTATACATTTCATTCATTGCAGTAGGCTAGGCCTTAGCCTTTTGCTATGCATATACCGTAATATGGCTACCTAATATGGCTGATTTAGCCATCTAGATAACTAACTTCTGCACTGATTGTGCGGCAAAAAATACATGATATAGTATAAAAACGTTCGTAAATGAGTTCCAAATAAATATTTTTACCATTCAGTACATTCTGCCGTATTTTGACCGATTAATTCCATAATGGTGGCCACGCCATAAAATCATGGAGCCAACTCTTGCTATGGGACGTTCTATGGCCTTCGCTACTTTAGGTGCTGGGCCCAGCCTCATATCTTGTCAGTTCTTTAGTGTTAACGGGTGACAACTTTATTTAACCCCCTGAGAACCCATTAATCAATATTTTGGCTGCTGCCATCCTCGAAACTTGCACATTGATTTATAAAAATTACACCAAAAACTAGCCGACCGAGTAACGTCACGTCAATGCAAATTCAACGGGGCAGAATGCAGCTAGCATTCACATGCTACCAGGAGCTGTCAGATTTGATGGCAAAAAGTTTCAAGTTGGGGGGTAAGTGGGCTCACTTGTTGAGTACATGCAAAAAAATATTTTCCCTCAAACTTTCACATGTGCTCTTTTTCGCTGTTAGTGTTCGGTTGTCCGTCCTTTATTAGGCGACGAGAAAGGAATGTCAAAAAGAATACTGGTCTGTTCCCTCAAATCAATAGAGCAATGAGGTGGGGGCTGTGTTATTCTTTCCAGTAACAGCAAAATGGTTAGGAATGACATGCATACGTTGTTTCAATGATGGTGAATAGGATAGGAGAGTTATCTGCCTATGAAAAAAGCCTGATATGCAGATAAATATTCCCTTTTCAACTTTGATGGGCGGAGGCCAGTGTTGCCAGATTGGGCGGTTGCCTGCCCAATTGGGCTACTTCAGATGGACGTGTGCGGGTAAAAACAGGACAAAATGGCCATTTGGCGTTTTTCTAAGCAGTTTTGTGCCCATAGAAACTATTGCAATTTGTTGAAATTGGGCAGAATTTGACGCATTTTGACACCCTTTTGGGCGGGTTTTGATCAGACAAATCTGGCAACACTGGCGGAGACATCCCATTGACTGTGCATTATGTGACGTCATCCCCAGTCTTTTTTATTTTCATTATTTTTTATATCAACGTGCAACTTTACAGGGTGGCAACAGCCAGAATATTGCTTTACATACTGTCAGGAAGTTATATTAGTAATATCAAGTTAACAGTCAAGAGTGAGAACGAACCTCGTTTTCTAGAGGAGGTACAATATCGTAACCTGGTTCTCACGTGATGCCATCTGGAACATTGTCAATCACTTAGCACTGGAAAGGATTCAAGGATTCAAGAATTCAAGGATATTTATTTGTCATGAACATAGAGACACTTTCGTGTCACTTGTAATGAAATGCATGACCGGTGCAAAACAAGTGTGCAGAAGAAGGGTGAAGAAGAAATAAAAATAAAATAAGAGGTGTGTGTGTGTGTGTGTATGTGTGACTGTGTGTGTGTGTGTGTGTGTGTGTGTGTGTGTGTGTGTGTGTGTGTGTGTGTGTGTGTGTGTGTGTGTGTATCTGTGTGTGTATCTGTGTGTGTGTTCAATCAAAGTAATTAGGAGGAATTCAGTAAGCAAATGGCATGAGGAAAAATGTTCTTTCTCATTCTCTCAGTTCTAGCTCTGTGACAGCACAGCCGCCTTCCAGATCTCAGTCAGGCGTGGGTGTGTTCAAAACAGCTCGAACCTGATTGGAGAATTCACTTGGCTTTTTTAAAATCACGTCAACCACTGACTTTATACTGACTGTATATACCCCGCCCCACGATCCCGCGATTCTGGTTGGACAGGCTGTGAATTTTCTGATTCAATTCGGGCTCATCTTAAGATTTCCAGACCCTCGTGCCAGCTCACGAAGTTGAGCGGAAATGCACGAAGGGTCTGCGTGAGAGCCAGGCTAACGATATCTACCCCACAGTCTACTTGCTAGATCCACATTCCTTGATAGATGGCAGTAGACTCGGTAGCCTACGCTCTACTGCAGGGGTGTCAAACTAAGGCCTGGGCGCCAAATCTGGAACACAGAGTCATTTTATTTGACCCACAAGATCATTTCAAATGTGTATTGTATTGTGTATTGTACATTTGGCCTACATATACCATTAATGGACAACGTAACAAGACATGAATATGAAATCTGATGAAGCACAGGATGTGCCAGGACATTTGAACTATCATATATGATGGGAGATAGTGTATATGAAATGTAACTACGATTAATAAGTGCATGCATGCACAATTTCAGTCCTTTTAAAATAAGAAATATTGAGTTTGGCCCACAACTTCGTTCCAGATTTTGATTTTGGCCCTCAGTCAGTTTGAGTTCGACACCCCTGCTCTAGAGCTATCCCAACAAGGCAGTTCATTGGCCTAACGGCATGATTAGATATTTGGCAAATGGTCTCGCAGAAGGTTGATTCACGAGCTTGGTCGCATACACGCTGTGAAAGCTGCGTCCCCATATTTTGTTTAGTAGACATAAATAGTATTGAAATAAATTGGTTGGGATTTTTGTCTATTTTGTGTGGGTGACGTGCTGTGCCAAATTGTATTTATGTAAGTGTTTGTTATTTTGATTTTCTGTAAGGTTATGATGTTCTGTATCATCTTAGATTATGATTTCGTTTTGTTAAGACTCGAGTGTACTTATTGGTTCGAGAGTAAGGACCAACTAGTGTGTAATTGGTTTGCGCCATAGTGCGCAAAGTTTAAAAAACCCAGGTGAGTGGGGATGAGCAGGTTGGAGCAATCAGCTGATAACCGGAGGAGCTGACTCCATGATGCGAAATTCGGAACTGCTGGTAACCGGAGAGCATTGTCCTTGAAGCTGTTGATGAGAGCAGCAAGTTTGTTGCAGCAAGTCGTGAAATATTGTTGCAGCAGTTGCCAGGCTCAAAATTCTTTTTTAGTTTTGTTTATAAAGTGAGCCAAAGGATACCTTCAAAAGAGATTATGGATATATTTTTTTGTTTCGTAGCAAATCTAAAAATACTGCCATCACCCGTGGCGTCTTTGTGCATATAGGCCAGCTGGCGGAATTGCTTATTGTACACCTCTCTTCGATTTGAATATTTGAGTTTTATGTTTCTCAAGTTCTTCCAGACATTCTTTGAGTATGGTAATATCACTTCTCAGTTCTTGGCATCATGGAAAGATTAAGTGTCCTCAACTCATATCCTCTCCACAGGGGTGCCCCAAGGGTTAATGCTGGGCCTCCTATTTGCCATGTACACCACCGGGCCATGTTATCTGTCACGGCTTTCCATGCCACTGTTACACTGATGATGCACGGTTACACCCTTGTTGTAAGACGTATACATTGTTATTCAAATGCCTTACACTGTTTGTAGCCTGTAACATGTAGGCCTAATCCTTGCACCATGCCGGTCATTACATTGAGCTACTGAAAAACACAGCCCAGATTATCGGGATTGTGTGCCATCAAATTGAAATACATTTGGCGGTTTTTCAAGAAAACTCCCTATTTCAATACATGGGTTCTGGCTGTTTATACACAGGTGAGTGCGCACGCAGCCAGGGATTCCAAAATGCTAAGCGGCTAGGTTTTTATCATTGGAAGTCCCATTGGAGCCCTGCGCAGTGTATGACAAGAACCTCTTGTCATGTCGGCTGGCAGTTTTATCCACTTGCTCGTACGCTGTACAGTCGGGAAGAAAATACTATCATGTCGCTGGTAATGCTTTGATATGCTCCCTAAATAATGCTATTGCAAAGTGTTAGCCACTGCTGACAAGGCGGGGTTTCGAGTCAGCCTCTGATTGTTTGGAAGCTGCCGTCACTCAAACGTTGTCCTCATCTGTGATTGGTGTGATACAATATAACTTAATTTTCAAAGCATAAGAATCGATTCTGATGTACTCATGTTATGAAATGTTATCCCAGAATGGAGTCGTGGGAGTACAGAAACCACAGAAACCGCTACAACATCCAGCCGACTAGGAAACAGGTTCTAACCACGCACTACACTGGTCCAATGGAATTTCCGATCTTAAACACCTAGCCACGAAGCATTTTGGGATTTCTGGCTGTGCGTGCATTCAGGTAGAATCCAAACATAAGAACCCATGTATTGCTTTCATATTAATTGACCTAGGGATCCCAAACATTGCAGCATGGCTTGACTACATGGGACTGCTAAGAAGCACCCCAAATTATTGGAATTTTACGTCCCCCTCAATGTACCTCTACATTAAATCGAAACGCTATTGCTTTCTAAAGCACCTAAAACCTAAACCTTCAAAACCTAAAGCAACGGAGGGGTTCTTTATTTGTGTACAACTAGTAGGCTAGTCCAGACACATTGGAACTCTTGTGCCGGCCCTCTGAGCCGATCCGTTAAAAAAAAGACAAAGACAAAAGATATTTAAGTGAAATAAAGTGAAATAAAAAGTGACAAAGTGAATCTACCGTATAATGTGTTTCTTGAGCAACCTCTGTGATTTTCTACCATTCTACCAATTACCATAGAAACACAGTAGAAGACAGATGTTGTGTTCTGGCATTGTCAGCCTAAGCTGCTGCCGCCTTGGTATGTTTTCACAGAGAGGTTGTTTTGCTGCCATCTGCAGGATAATTTGCATATTGCTGCATCGTCAATTGATGTTCATTGAAGTGGCTTTATCACCAAACAAAGATGGCAGTGATCAAATTGAGCCATTTAATTCGTTCCAACAGACAGGGGTGGATTGTAGACTCAAAATCTAGTATTCTATACTTAAGCCCAAATACAAGCTGGAGTGTAATTAAATTCAGCAGTGGCACTATAACCTGGCTATAAGCAGGCAAAACATAAATGATTGTTCCCTCCTGTTTTTAGATAACCTTACTTGGTGAGAAGGTGCATACAAGGAGCTCATTTTTTGCTTTTTCTTTGATTTTTTTGTTGTGTTATGTGTAGGGTCGAATTCTGTTGAGACACATTATGCAACAAGTTCCGCTCAACCTTCCAGACCCAACCCCGGCAGGGCCGGGTAAGTACACAAATACCAATGGGAATATTTTTATGAAATGAGATTGTACATGAAGAGAAGCAGCAAAGTTTCTATTTTTCATCTTTTTCACAATATTCCCACTAGCCCAGTGGTTCTCAAATCGGGGTTCCGGGGCCCCTGGGGGTCTGTAGAAGTTTGGTACAATATGGTACAGCACCATGTACTGCTGTGAGGGAAAACACAGTTACACAGTAGGCCCAGATTTAAGGAAAAAAAAACTGTTCCTACTTAGGCCCAACTTTTACATTCAGATATATATTTCAAACAATTGTAGTAACTTTACATTGCGGCACATTTTTTGCAAAATTCTGTTAGGGGTCCCCAAAACAAACACATTTGAGAACCCCTGCACTACCCTCCTGGCTTCTAGCTACACTGAATGACGACATCTAGGTCTATTTCAATTACCTCATACTCCAATCTAAAACATCTCCAGCATAAATAATGCAATGTCTATTACTACCATGTTGAACAAAATAAAAATTTGCTTTTCCTCAGATATAGCAGCATTAATATTTTTGCACGTTATGTCAGAAGAAGAAAAGAGTTTGTGGCTCACCAGCATTTGAATGCAAGCTTCAAAGGCAGAGTATCACATTTATGAAGACCCCAAGCTACATAATCTCCCAAGAGAGCTATGATATTATCCCTCTCCTCAAACTTCAACCTGGATGTGCCTGTTGCTGCTATAATCATGAAGATCATTTTGGGAAAATGACTATTGTGCTATTTGCTGTCACATTCCATGCCTGTTTCAACATGATCTACATTAATGACACACAGATGTCAGTGAGTGACTGAATACCAAGTGTCCATAAACACTTCAAGACCAAGATCAAGACCACATCAACGGATCATCAGTGATGTGCTTATTTGTGTTATCAAATGGATGTCTTGCTTAGAATATTTTCTTGAACATGTCCGTGCGTGTTCAAGATCACAAGAGCTAAACTGATGGGTTTGAGTGACAACTATCATCTGAGACCGCCGTAGCAAACTCCACGGATCATTCCCTTTCTGGTCTCATTGTGTTTAGGCCTATGATTTAGTTTGTGTAGCTATATTTTGGTAGTATGTTGACGTCATTTTAGCTTTAGTCTGGCCTTGCCATACAAAATCTATATTCAAAAACCTTTCCTTCCTCTAAAGCCGGGACAATTAGCAGACAACCGGACAATCAGTGAATGCGGGAGGGAGGTCACACATTTAAAAACTTCCACAGAGTTAACCCCTCCACCAGTGATCGGTTTGCAATATCATGTAAAGCCGGCCATACACTGTGCAATTTTTGGCCCGATTTTAGGTTCAATTGGAGGTCAATTGTGAGTCTTGTCGCAGCGATTTCACCTCATGACCAGCTTGCAATCAGCAATTGCATGGGCGCAAGAAAATCAAAACTTTTTAAAATCCTGGTCGCCCCTTGTGAGTGAGTCTCACAAGCAGTACTACGACCTGATTTGACACTTCAATTCACACCCATGCACAAAAAGGCACTAATTACCAGGGCAGCGAGATTCACTCTTGAGTGCATTTGAGTGCTCTTGAGTGCATTGAGTGCAATCATTTAACTCAAAGGGATCTGTAATATGATCTTATTTCCAAAAATAGCATAGAATCACTTTAAGACGTACCTTTCAAATTTAAATAGAATGCACCACCTTCTGCAGTAAAAACTTTTCAATGCTGACATTTCTGACCCTAGTCTATATGAATGAAATTCACACAAGGGTATGGCAGGACCAGGCTAATTTAGCTCCTTCTTGTCTTATAGACGAAGTTGTCAGATTTATGTTCATGTTCATGCTTCCTGTTGTGGATATTTCCCTTTAGAGACAATGTGGTGTCACCCCAGCTATTTGTTTCATGAATGTTTTGTCTCATCTCCTTTTGTGTGTCTGTGTGTGCTTTACCAGATGAGGAGGCACTACCTCCTGGTGCAGGTAGGTGGCTGAGAACAGCAAACTGCAAACTGCAAACTTATCATTTTTACAGAGCAGTGGGTGGGTATTTTCTCCCATCCACATGATTTGTGAGATGGACATGTTTTTGTTCATACTGAGTCGCCTACAACATTCAGCCCTTTCTCTTATACTGTGGTGATATACACTGTAAACACACATAAGCAGATTTATTTGATGTGTTTTTTGTAGATTAAATGAAGGGTTTATTTGCAAAACGGTGTATTTGCAAAACGGTGTATCTCCATTTTGTAGAATGTTGGGAAATTTACATTTTTGTATTGGGCATTCCATTGAATTGCATTGCAAAATGCATTTTATATAGGTTAAAAGACTATGTTCTCAAAATATTTGAATGGTAAGAATTCACACATAGGTGGTAGGCCCTCTGAACAGTAATTTTCAATAATAAAATGCAAAATTCAAAAAATGGAGATACACCGTTTTGCAAATAAAGCCTTCAGATGCATCTGCAGTTATTTTTTTCCTCATTTGCCGACAGTATCTAAGGAATAACATTGTAGGAATCTTGCATATGACCTACCGAAAATTAAATACTTACACCATCAGCAATCCAAACAAAGATTCTACCTGCATCCAAGTTAGAAGTGTCCGACAGAGAAGCGCCTGACTTGGCATGATTTCTCATATGTGAAAAAATACCCTATATTTATACTCAGGAGACAATTGCAAACAGGAAAAAAGCAGGTTAAAGACTTTCAAGGTCAACCAGTTAGATGAAGTTGAGAGGAGGCCTCAAAGGTTATCATCCCGCATCCCATCGGGGTGTAAATTTCTTATGAATCTATGACCAGAGATTCTTTAAGTATATCTCTCTACTCCAGGGATGTCAAACTCAGATAATTTCAAATGTGTATTACAGTTGGCCCACATACACCATTAATGTACAGCGTAACACAACTTGAACATGAAATTTGCTGCATCACAGGATGTGCAGACACATTTGAACAGACAAATATAATGTGAAATTTAACTATGAGTATGAAGTGCATGCATGCACAATTTTAGTCCATTTAAAAAAGTAATTGTTGAGTTCGGCCCGCGACTTGGTTCCATATTTTGATTTTGGCCCTCAGTCAATTTGAGTTTGACACCCCTGCTATACTCTCTCTGCTATGACTGTCTGTAAAGTTGTGGGAATCATGCCAACCAGAATCTAGCGACCAAGTTAGATGCTTCTCGGTTTGACGAGCGTAGAACCTTTGTTTGGAATGCAGATGGTGTGATAATTTACGTTTTGGTAGGTCATACGCATGATTCGTACATCCACGTCATCCCTTACATACAATTGCCATTTCAAACAAAGATTCTAAGTACAAGTCCAAGTACGGTAGTGTGTCCAAGTACCACCTATGCGTCCAAGTACAACCTATGGTATTCATGAAAATACATTTTGAAAATAGGCTATTAAAAGGACACACCTGGACTGTACTATGGACCTTTACTAAACTCTTGACACAACTCAGTGACAAACTGAAAGACCTTCAGAGAATTTTTAATTCCAAATGAAGATTCTATTGGCATCCAAGTTAGATGTGTTCGACAGAAAAGGAAGCACACTTTACTGTGCTGCACACTTTGCTTAAGTTCTAAGCCTCCACCTCACCATTCACCTCATTGAACTGGTCATCTTGTCAGCCGTTATCTCTTACATAACAGGCAGGTCTTCTCCATGTCCACCATGTAAAGGATAACAGCCAATCAGGTGACAAATTTTATGTAATTAATGGTGAGGTGGAGACTTACAACTCACAACAGGAAACGTATGCAGCCTCCACCAAGACATTAACTTCATCAAACCGGTCAACCTTAAAGGCTGCCATCCCGCTTATCTCCTGTTAGGGTAGGGCATTTTATGTGGAACTGTTATGTTGTAGGAATCATGTCAACATGCACCAGAATGTAGCAACCAAGTTAAACGTTTCTCCTTTGGATAAGCGTAGAATGTTCCTTTGGAATGCAGGATTGATTATTTTTCGGAAAATCATGTGCATGATTCCAACAACGTTATCCCTTCCAATGTTATCAGGATTCCAAACGCAGACTCTTCGCGCGTCCATGCACTACCTATGGTACTGATGAAAAGTGAACGGGCAGCATACATTTTGAAAATAGATTACTTAAAAATGACACACTGGACCTGTACTAAGCTGTTGACCAATTTCCTTCTCTTTCTTTGGACAGAGGAAATCAAAAGACGGTCCAGGGTCCCTGGTGTGCTCATCACTCAGTATGTGAAGACGGTGCCAAAGGGCTTCTCCACTCCAGACTTCATCCGCAAACCGTTTACAGTCACGGTCGCAGAAGGTGCAGAAAATTCACTCAGTGCATCAACACTTCACACAAGCATTTCATAAAATACCACCCACTTGTGAGACGTTTGAGTGGCCTATTTTATTCTAAACAACTGTAATCAAGAACATTCTTGGTGTTGTACACTTAAAATGTGTTAAAATAAAGCCCCCTCCTTAAATCGCAAATATTCTAAAATAGAATCATCAAGCTTTTCATACAGACTTCCATGGTTAGCTAATAGTTTTGCATGCTGCAAAGCAAAACATCTCAATACACATTTTAACATACAGATTGTGTCTCATTGCATCTGATGGACATGAATAATGTTCTTTCTTTGTGTTTTGTGGTGTATAGACACATTTTCATGTAAGAAATAAATGCTGTTTTTCAGGTAAAAATGCCATCTTCAGGGCTATAGTGGGAGGAGACCCGACTCCAAATGTGACATGGGGTCGTCATAATGGAGACTGCGCTGATCCAGAAAAATTTAAGGGGCGGTATGATGAAAAGAACCGGGAATATATTTTTGAGGTAAGAAATTTGTGAATATATACACCAAACATACAGTATTCACCAACTTGCCTTGACTCATATATGAACCTAAAGACCCTTATGCAATGCTTGTTTTCTACCCAGTACAGCTCGACACGGCATGACTTGGCTGCGGTTTATTGCTTTTCGATTGGCCAATTATGGCACGCCACAGCTCGAAAACCAGCCCCAACCGAGCAAAGCAGGCACTGTTGTGGCATACCCAGAATGCTGTTTATTCTTGTTTATTCATTAAATAATGTTACAGACAAATGGTATATTATCTTAAGCATAGGCCTATATAAAAATAATTATACACATTTTAAGTGCTTAAGTCTATTAACAAGCATTTAAAGAGACAAAACCATACTCTGCCATAACAACTGTGTCATATAAGAACTCTGTCATACAGTGAGTCCAATAAGTATTTGATCCCTTGCTGATTTTGTTGCTTTGCCTACTAACAAAAACATGATCAGTCAATAAACGTTATGATAATATGTATTCTAATATGGAGAGACAGAATATCAAAAAGAAAATCCAGAAATTAATTTAAGAGAATATATATTAATTTATTTCCATTTCATCAAGCAAAATAAGTATTTGATCCCCTGCCAAATGATAACAGTTCCGGGCCCACAGACCAGATGGGCACTTCCGATCAACTTGTCATCTGAATTAAAGACATCTGTACACACTAACGTGCATAAAAGACACATTGAATCAGCAGAATCAGTCCATAGTATGAGTGAATCAGTCACACTCCAACCTCACCAGCATGGGAAAGACCAAAGAGCTGTCAAATGATATCAGGGACAAGATTTTAGACCTGAACAAAGATTAAATGGGCTGCAAAGCCACAAGAAAGAGACTGGGTATTAATGACCCAACTGTTGATGCATTTGTTCCAAAATGTGAGGAATACAAAATGACTATCCATCAGCCTGTCTGGGGCTCTATACAAGATTTGACCTTTTGTAGGGATTTGATAATCATGAGAACAGAAATAAAGCACCCTAGACCTGTACGGGATTAACTAGGCAATGATATCAAAGCTACTGGGACCAAAATCACTGAGAAAACTACTGGTGGCACGTAATGCCACAGAGGTTTAAAATCCTGTAGTGCACACATGGTACCTCTACTTCAGAAGGAATCTGTGCAGTCCCATCTGAGGTTTGCCAATGGACATCAGACTGGTTTAGGATATGAAGAGGAGGTGCTGTAGTCAGATGAAACCAAATTCAAGCTGTTTGGCATTAACACAATTCATTGTGTTTTGAGAAAGAGAACTGCTGTCTATGATCCCAGGAACACCCTCCTCACCATCATGCATGAAAGTGGTATCATTATGGTTTGAGGGTGTTTGTCTGGCCAAGGCACAGGACAACTTCACATCGTCAACGAATGGATGGAGGGTGTTGGATTTTAGCCATTGTGTTCCAAACGTTGTAAACCCATTTCAAAATCATTTTCCAAACTTACTATGTGTTGGCTAGAATCCAGCGTGTTCTTTTTAAAGAGTCAGAGAGCATGGTGTCCAATTCTTGATTTTAGCGGGTTTATTTATCCAAAGCATCTGGCATGAAGTTACAAATAATTAAAGCATTTTTGAATTCTGTTCTTCTGTGACCTCACCCTAACAGCAACAGCCTAGGAAAATTCTGTCTTTCCCTAGTGTCTCTGCCTTTTTTTGTAGTAGCGAGTAACCATCCCCCGTCTGTCTCCAAGCTGTGGGGGCTTCCATTGTCTCCAGGTAGATCTAGCCCCTTTGGCCAGACCTCCTGAGGTGTTTCTTGATCACACAGAGAAAATGGGTTGGGTGTGGCAAGTTAAAACCTTTCGCAAAATATACAGCATATGATCATGACCCTTATTAAACATTCTCAATGTCAATTTACAAAAATGTATGCCAATATATTTTCAATTCCCTCTCTTGATTCGATTCAACATCGAATCACAAAAAAAATATCTTAGCATGTCCATCTGCCATGTCTTTATCTGAAATGCAATCGAACGGCTATCACTTGGGTTATGGTTGGAGATTCATAGGCCTACCCATAGTAGCCTATAGGTATTGAAATGCAAAAATTCTGTTCAACCCAAAACAACAGTTCAAAAATAAACAACCAAACCTAAAAGAGGAATACAAAACAAGAACTAAAAATGCAGTCAATATATTGTCACCCCTTTTCTCTGGAGTCCCTCTCTTCAACTGAAAAAATATCGTGGCAACATCATAAAAATAGAAATGTTCTTTTTGGCCCCCAGAGTGTCAGCTATGGTGAAGTGCTTCTCAATAGTATGTTAAACTCTTTAATAGGAATGATAAGCCCAAAGAAAGAAAGAAAGAAAGAAAGAAAGAAGAATAAAAGAAAAATTCAAAATTGTTCCAAAATTGCATTTTCATCGCATCACCCAGAGAGCTATAAAGAAAATCCACAACAAAAACCTGGAATAAAAGAAAATGTTTGCGCACCATTTATCATGTCAGACCCTGCCCAACTTTTATGTCACACTTTCCATGGGTTGATAAACCATAAAAACGTAAAAACCATAAACCATAAAAAAAAACATATGCATTTCTGAAACAACAGCAAAAAATTCAATTTCAGCCCTTTGCCTCTTTACTAATCTAAATTCATAAATCAACTTTCAACTTCCAAAATTATAGTAAGGAAAAAATCTGAATTCTTAGAAGGGGGAATATTACTTCTCTTTGAAAGAAGAAGGGGGGGGGATACTTCTCTTAGAAAGCTAAAGATACAGTCAATGACATGTCCCTTATTCATCCACCATTGACAATGAAAATAAACTCTCCCTCTCTTTAATCTGTATGGCACAGCCAAACAGATTAATCTTTAAAATAGTGGAGGTGTGTGCCAAAGTTTATGTAAGTTATCCCTTCAACAAGCAGAGTGCACCCCCTTGTTTCCAACTCTAGGACTTTGTCGTCCCATATCATAGATCGAACCAGCGTAGTTCTTTGTGTCCCGTCATGGACACCCTACAGTACTTTGCTCAATGCCCTGGCACAGAACCACAGTTCTCCCATCTGACTCCGTATAAATCTCCTTGGATTTCTCAACGTTTGCAACTGCCAGACAATAGAGAGCACGTACTTTACTTCATGACACCTGGTTTCCTCCAAGTTGACCGCTGATTGATCACATGGTTGCACTCTGTTGAGATTCTGTATCAATTTAAACTATGGCACCTCACCGCCTCTGGGTTTTGAGCCCAAATTTTGGAAATAAAATTAGAACTGGGGGATGAACTTGGAAGACGGCAAAGTCTGTACAATAGCTGTTTAATTAAAGTTTCATGTTAAAATGGCATTGTTTATGACTTATCGCTGAATATTACTTTTTATAACTTTTTAGTTTTCTTAAAATCCCATATCAATTACCCATATCATACCTAACCTAACCAAAGTGAGTTTTCTTGTTTAATAAAAACAAAATGTATAAAGGGAAACTTGGTGAAGTCAACTAAAGAAATAAAGCACTGTTTAAAGTAACCCAAAACGATGAAAATATAGTCATGGAAACTATAAACTAGAAATCCTATGAAGCTTATTTTAATATAGTATCTCTAACTCCTGCATTTTGATGGAACATAACCAAATAAAGTCATATTTTCCTGAAAGAAGAACACGTTGTAACAAGAAAGCCACCTCTCTAAAAAGCTGAAAATGATTCATTTGTAACCCAAATAGTAAATAAAATGTTGAAAAATATCCATTTGAAACCCAAATAGTAAATAAAAATGTTTCTTACTTCAAAACCAAACTCTTTGTTGACCAAAAAGAGAAAGAAAGACCCATCTGGTTTTTTTTGAGAAAGGAAAACACCGCTTATTAAAAGAAAAATGCTCACAAAGAGGTTCAAATTGATTCATTTGAAAACCAAATCAAGACGTAAAATGAAAGCATTATCAAAACCAACTTGAAGAAACCGAATGAATAAACTCAAATCAATAAATGAAACAACCCAAAAAAATTGTAAGATAAATGTCATGACGTCACTGTAAGTAGGCCTCTGTTAAATTGCAATATTAACCATGTTCTTCTCATTTTTTTTAATTCAACCTTTGCACGTGCACTCTCAATTTTTTACATGAACACACATAACACAGAGACAGACATAGGGCCCATTGACATACAATGACAGACACACAAGGAATACATATATGTTAGTCTCCTGTTCTTGGGGAAAAAAGGAAATGAAACCTGAAGTTAATCAACCATGGTTACTTCTTGATGATAACCTGTTATGACACACTGGTTCCTTCATATCGTTAACCTGTAGATTAAATCAAATTCACATATAGCATACAAAACAAGAGATATGTTCACATTCCCCAATGTGTCTCGGTCCCCTGGTTTCACTCCATGGTCATGTTCCTGAAAGGACTAAATGATTAAGGCAATTCACAGTATATTCCTCTCTAGGTGTCGACTCCCAATCTCATTGTCTCCAGACATCCTGAAGGCATTAGGTCAACAACGAGCTTTGCACAACAGGCAACCGTATCCTGTTATCGTCTCCTAAGAAGAAAAAAATGGACAATTAGTTAATCTTCACTTAATTAAATCACACGAAACCAGGTCCTTTTTCAAAACAAATTGTATGATTTTTCCAAACCTGAATGAATTAAAATTATTGCTAAAAACTAATCTATATTGATATATCCAAAATTTGAAAACCTTGCCCATTTCATACAATTCTTTTATCACCCCAGTGTCAGTCAGGTTTCTGCTCCACCTCTAATGAATACGGCCAATTCCCCAGGGTGTCAAAGGACCCCAGGGTGTCGACGCCCCCCCAAGGCATGCCCACACCCAAATTCTGAAACCCTGATCCATGGTGTGGCGAGGGTTGTGGTAATAGGTACGCTTGCTGTGGGGCATACCCATAACCCCTTCTATATTGATTTGGGATGTTTGGGATCCCTCTCCACTGCACTTTGGGGCACATTCTCTTCCAATGACCCAACTCACCACAACCACATGTAATGTGCAATCCTGAGTGCAAACGTCCTTCCCTCCACCACTACACTGAAGGTGGGCCATTTTTGGATCTCCCAACATGACAATAATACACAACATACAGTCAAAGCAATGAAGGAGTGGCTCAATAAGAAGCATATTAAAGTCGTGAAGTGGTCTAGACAGTCTCCAAATATTAACCGTATAGTAATTCTATGGAGGGAACTGAACCTCCCATTTGCCAAGCTACATCCACAAACTATCAATGTTTTAGAGATAATCTGCAAAGAAAAATGGGCAAAAATCTTTTCTACTATATGCACAAACATTGTCATCAACTAAAAGAAGCGTCTGACCTCAGTGCTAGACAACTAGGGCTTTGCCACAAAGCACTTTATCTTCTTTAGTTTGAGGGGTCAAATACTTATTTGCCTAAATTAAATACAAATAAATGAAAATATATTATTTAAAGTTATTTTCTGGAATTTCTTTTTGATATTTTGTCTCTCCATGTTTGAATACATATTATCATAAATTTATAGACTGATCATGTCTTTATTAGTGGGCAAACCGGCAAAATCAGCAAGGGATCAAATACATATTGGACTCACTGTAACAACTATCACAGCTAATGTTTGACACAGTTGCCGGTAACACCGTTTAACATTTCTGCCATTTTTAGAGTATTGTGCCAAATGCAGACCTCAGAGCTTTCACCACAAGACCTTAATCAATGTTATGGGCTTTATCTGTATGCTTATGAACATCATTTCTAAATCAGATTTTAAGGAATATGTTGAAAACACAGTTGAGGTTCAATTTTCCCTCTGTAAGACCATCAAAAATGATGGATTAAAATATTGAAGAGATGAACCCAAAACTTACCAAAAGGTCTTCACATTACCATCCAAAGAGGTAATGACATTGTAGGCTGTGTTGAGTTAGCCTGGTTCACACCAGACGGTGTATGTGTAGCTTCGGCGCCCCCTGGCGGAGCAGAGCTTCACACACTACCGTCTGGTACACAGCCATAGAGCACGCTCCGTCTCCAACCAGAAAATAGACGGAGCATTTATTTCTTCAATATAAACGGTAACTCACATTGAGGAGTCACAAGACAGATTAGAGACTATATTGACTCTTTAAAGATTAACAGGAAGGTTTTTGAAGGAATTTGTTGGTGAGGAGGCCGTGCAGAAGCAATACATTTTCAGCCTATTTTCTGGTTAGAGACGGAGCGTGCTCTATGGCTGTGTACCAGACGGTAGTGTGTGAAGCTCTGCTCCGCCAGGGGGCGCCGAAGCTACACATACACTGTCTGGTGTGAACCAGGCTAGTGTTGAGTAGTGCACGCTGCAGAAAAATAACACTGGGACCATCCTTCCAGGGCTGCAAGATACTCTAGAAGGGCAAAGACACGAGCAAAAAGGATTAGGAGAGACACTTTCCATTCCAGTCATTCCATGTTTGAAAGGTTGCCCTTAGGGAAATGACTGCCATTCGCCTTTTAAATTCCTAAGACAACTTTTTTCTTTTACTATTATTATTCTTCACCTTCTTTTTCATATTTCTTTCTTTAAAATATATATATATATTTATTATCCTACACAGCAGAGAGCAGTTGCAACCTTAATTTCCCTGCCAATTGTGCCAGCACAAGAAAGCATGTGACAAATAAAAATCTTGAATATGACTATGACTCTGTGTGTGTGTGAGAGAGAGAGAGAGAGAGAGAGAGAGAGAGAGAGAGAGAGAGAGAGAGAGAGAGAGAGAGAGAGAGAGAGAGAGAGAGAGAGAGAGAGAGAGAGAGAGAGAGAGAGAGATACTATTGTTAATGTCTCATTTAAATGTTTTAGTTAAACTGCACAAACTGGTCAAACGCAATTTGAAACTTCCCTGTTACATAGATTTTTGACAATAAAGTGCACTTGATTTGACTTGAAATTAGGGGCGGGAACGGTTTGTCTTTTTAATTGAAAACAAGTAGTGTTAGACACTGACACCTGCCATAATGACATATAACATATAAGGGGGGACAGATAGCAAAAAATACTAAATATGTTGGCACAAAAGAATTTGACCTGGTATGAAAACAAATGGCTAAATAAAGCTTACAACTTACAACAAATGTCTCTTTTCTGAACAGTGTCCTCTTTACAGAAGATTATTACCAAACTGGTGAGACATTTAGAGCAGGTCAACACAGCAGAGACTGCCTTTTGGCTCCCACACTGATGCCTACTTTTGAGTTAGGTCTTTGTTCTGTTTTGTTCTTTTATTTAATGTAAGTTGATTTCTTTTTGGCACAGTTAGTTAGAGCTCATCCCCACCGTTAATTTAATATATAGAACTCGTTTTCTAGACCCTCAAATTATGCGTTGAATGCTGGGAAATTCGACTCACAATTTAAAGCGTGATTTACAATATATACATTTATATAAGTTACAGTATACATATTTTTATTCAGATAAGTGGTTTCTTGCTAGTTTTGTTATTTGCACCATGCTCATATTGTCTAACAATATTGAGCCCAACCTATTTTGACCACCTCATCGCTGTACTTGTTTGCAATGCTTGGTATCGTTTAGTTTTTATTATTATTATTATTATTATTCAATGGCAGGTACATGGCGTTGTTGGTGACCATGCTGATACATACAAGTTTTATGCTACAAATGAGTATGGAAAGGCTCTGTGCACCTCCGTATTAAAGGTGACTGATGGTGAGTATATACAAAATCGTTCTATAATTTGACATCCATGCATTTATTAATAATCTTCAATTTCATTCTTTATTAATTATCTTCACTGGCATGTTGTTGAATTTAATACTGTTAAAAAGTTTACTTAATCTTTTTCATGTAATCTAATTATGAATTCATCTTTTCCTTGACTTCACTTAACTTGAATGACTTTGTTAACTTTGTCCTCTTTTAGTTCGATCTATGACTCAGAAAGCTGGTATGTTTTTACTAATATTTAATACAATCCTATTATACTACCACTGTATAACTACTGACCTAACCTACTTACCCACTGTCTATAAAATATCTAACTAAGTCAAATAAGCTGTCCCCATAAAAAAAGAAAAATATTTACAAAAAAACATGATTTTAAAAAATTCCCAGAAAAGACAGCACAGCTAAATTTAATTATTTTGCTTTCAGGCCCTGTAGCTGATCCAGAGGATTTCAGGAAAATGCTAAAAAAGACAAAGTAACTACATTGTCCCATATCCAGACATTTATTTCTCATTGAATATCTACCCCTGCATGAGACACTCATACACATACTGTACACATACTGTACACATACTGTACACATACTGTTCACACACACACACACACACACACACACACACACACACACACACACACACACACACACACACACACACAGGTGTCAAAAGTAAAAGTAAAGAAAATAAACAGTTTCCTTCCAACACAGGTAACTTATCCGACTAAAAAGTGAACTTCTCTTACGATAAGCTGACTCTGTGCTGATTGGATCAAGTTTATGATGAGTTCTTGTTAGGATTTTAGTGTTTTTCAGTCTACCTACCTCATTAGGTACAATGGAGTAAATAGTGCTATGTAATAGCATGTGCTAGTGTAAATCCATGAATTTACTTTTGACACCTCTGGTACATGCACACATACATGCATACAACACATAGTATACTGTATGTAAACCATGAATGCAATGCCTATTTATTGAATCAGGATAAGACCAAAGAAGAAGCCAAAAAAAGTCCTAATCGATGGAGAGCTGGACCCGGCTATGTGGGAAATTTTGCTGTCTTCTCCCAGAAAAGAATGGGAACGCATTTGTTTTGAATTTGGAGTGACAGACTTCCGTTTCATATTAAAGAAATTGAAAGTGATGAAGGAGGAAAGAGACAAGGAGCACGCAAAGGTAAGTGCATAACTGTGATTTGCTTTAACGCCTTTCAAATGTCACTTTGGAGTTGTAAAGCTTTTTAACTGTTGCTATCGTGATATCAGGAGGTAACAATTGAAGCATAATTATCAAAATGTGGTAAAACTTTACAAAATGGGCTCTTAGCCGTAACGAGACATTTTCAAATATCGAGATCGAGTACTGTGCACTGTACTGCATACTGTACATTAGGAATGCTTCAAACTCTTCAGTCAAATTCTTTTCATTAATCACTGCCTTGAGGATGTGCTCTGGAATGTTTGATGAGAACACTTTTACTTGCAATGTATATATCCATGACTCATGTACTGACTGTTGCGAAGCTTACTAATATTATGATAATAGTCTAGTGTAGCGAAGGGGAGTAGAGTTGCCCAGCTGGGACTCGAACCCAGACCTTCTGGGGTAGTAAACCGGGGCTCTGACCGCTACACCAAAGAGCCAGGCTCGTTGGTATGTTAGTCAGAACACACCCACAACCCTAGTGATGGTCACTCCATCACACTGCCTTCCCCTTCGGGAAGCGCACCCATGTGCTTCACACACTCATGGTGTCCCTCACGCAACTGCCCATCATGCTTCTCCCATCCAGTGTGCCCCGTCATCAATGCTTCACCCATCACTGGGGTCCCTCACACCGGGGTCACCAATCCTGGGGGTCCCTCACATGGAATTACGGCTTACACACAATGGGTACGCTTCCGATGGCCTCACTGTACCATCCCACTTCTGACACCATTTGTAGCGAAGGGGAGTAGAGTTGCCCAGCTGGGACTCGAACCCAGACCTTCTGGGGTAGTAAACCGGGGCTCTGACCGCTACACCAAAGAGCCAGGTTCATTGGCATGTTAGTCAGAACACACCCACAACCCTAGCGATGGTCACTCCATCACATCTAGTATGAATATTTCAACTCATGATTTAAAAAAATATGGGAGTAGTGGGTGGTGTATATAAGTGGATTCCAAAAAAGTTGGGACACTTGGTATTTTGTGAATAAAAGCAAAATGCTGCCATTTTCAAAACATTCAATCCATGTTTAAGATGCACAATGGCACAATGTCAACAGTTAAAATTAGTGTTGCACCGATACCATTTTTTGGCCCCGATACGATCCCCGATACCTGACTGTGCAGTATCGGCCGATACCGATACCATACCAATACTACTCTGTTTGAAATCTATATACAGTATATATGTGAAGAGCTGCATAGAATACTACTTGGATGTAACATCACCCACACAGCAGAGGACTCCGATGCGGATCCGCGTTCAAGTCACCACATCCGTGTCATTGTCCGCTGTCCGCTTGGCGGATCAGGGTCACCACTGTGCGCCGCCCCAAATTCTACTGTCAAAATGCGGACCATAACCGGATCCATATCTGATTCACAAACGCGGACGCGCAGTAAAATCTAACGGACGTTGGTACAGTTTTTGTTGGGACAGACACGACCGAACAGCGCTCTCCAGTAAGTATTGATTTATTTATATTAGGTGATACACAAAGGTACAAAAAGTATATCTGAAGCTTCTATACTATCAATGCTTATTGATATTTCGTAGGATTTTGTTTTATGACTTTAAAACGTGTATGTTAACCCTAGTTGTTTTCAAAACGAGACAGCCAATTCATTCATTCAAAGACATGGAGAACTAAGCTTACATTGGCTATTGTAGTATTTCCTAAATGCTGTTAAAATATGATGCCATCCGATACATGGAGGAAGTGCCGTTGAATAAAAATTATCTACGTTGTGCCCATATTAACAGCCTTGTTAGCCAGCTACTAGCAAACCGGTTGGCTGAAGCAAACTTGTGTAAAGTTAAACGTAGGTCTAAGTGTTCAAATACTCTTATGAAACGGCTATATTGGTCTGAATTTGGCTCGTGGTACACTTTTACACGGATTGGTGATGCTCTCAACAGGTTTGGCACCAACTGTGTTTTTAACGGCACAAATCCACAAGCGGTGACATCATGTTCTCCTCACGTTAACGAAATCCAGGCTAATTATTTATTACTAACTAATGGATGGCCATGAACTGCGCCCTCGTCCCATATGCTGTCCATTATTGGTGAATGAATGAAGTAGCTGGGCTCATAGTTTGATACAGATGTCCGTGGTTGGGCTACAAATATCTGAATTTGTTCTTAATCTTGTGCAACAGTACACAGGTGGAATTACCTCTGGGTCGGACAGGGCTAGCCAGCTGTTACCCACCTTGCTACGGTGATGCCCGCCAGCCTCCCGGCTTTTACGGACCAAGAGTAAGTAGGCCATTGTACATCTTATAATATTCAACATCATTACTGTCACGGGATAGAGATGTGAAAGAGCGTTGTCCATTCCATATGCAATGCAATGTCTGATTGTCATCCTACAAAATTTAAATGAAAGCCCTAAGTTTAGCTCTACACCTGTTGCCTTTTCAGATCGGAGCGCAGATGTGATGTTTCCCCGTCGACTGATGAGGGAAGGAAGGCAGCCACGACACGCGATTGTTCAACATGACAGTGAGGCAGAAAAATAATGTCAAGATAAATAAAAAATCATGATGAGTGAAGTTCTTTGTCAGGTTGTGTTTTTTCCGGGAGTTATTTAAACGTTGTCTAGGCTAGGTCTGTGTTATCTGTAGAATTAAATCAAAATGCTGTTTGAAACGGTTAACTGGTTTAGTGCCATTATGGCTTTGTCAGGCTGTTGCCTACCTTTGTGAAACAGGAAAAAGACTAATACTGTACAAAGTGAATTCAGTAGAATATTTTATACTTTTTAGATACCACTGATATAAAAGAACTAAGATCAATGCAGCGTCCTAGTGTCATACGAGCATCTGTTAATGGTATCGGTGCCCTATTTGTTGGTACTCGCCGATACCGATACCACCATTTTAGTGCAGTAGGCCTATCGGGGTCCCGGCTGATACTGGTATCGGTATCGGTGCAACACTAGTTAAAATGGGGCAAAATTATTGTTTTGAGGGAAATATTATATAAAATTCGACCCATGCATCAAATCTCAAAAAATTTGGGACAGGGCCAAAACATGTTGTATTAGTTCATTCTAAAAATAACACGAGGAATGATATTTTCAAAATAAATTCTTCAACCATTTATCATTTCTAATTGTCTTGGATAAAATAACTGCTGAATGAGAGAGAGAGAGAGAGAGAGAGAGAGAGAGAGAGAGAGAGAGAGAGAGAAGCTGATATGCTGGGTCTTACCTATAGTGCAACGGCTAACCAAAACAATCGTTCATACACATACACATGTAGCCAAAGGCAGTCTAAAAAGAACTGGATATGGAGCCATCGTGAATTTTCAACATGGTGGCCATATCAGCCATTTTTCAAAATGGCCGCCAGCAACAACAGTTTTCTTACGAGTAATGGATATAATATGACATTTTAGACATATTTACCATTCATACTACTTGGTAAATGTCTTATGGATAATTTAAAAGTTGTCATGAATATTCAAGATGGCCGCCATTTTCAAGAAAAAGGCCATTACCGTTACGGAGCTGAAAACAGCGTGAAATTTAGAATGTTGCTTCCTTACGACCCAGTACTATACTGTACTGTACTATACTCTAATACTGTACTGTGATGTGAAATACCGTACTGTACTGTACTGTACTATACTATACTATACTGCATGCTACTGTACTGTACTGTACTATACTCTATTATACTGTACTGTACTGTAATGTGAAATACTGTACTGTACTTTACTATACTGTACTGTATGCTACTGTACTGTACTGTATGCTACTGTACTGTACTATACTGCACCGTACTGTATGCTACTGTACTGTACTGTACTATACTCTACTGTACTTTTCTATACTGCACCATACTGTATACTACTGTACTATACTGTACTGCACCGTACTGTATGCTACTGTACTGTACTATACTCTACTTTACTTTTCTATACTGCACCGTACTGTATGCTACTTTACTGTACTGTACTGTACTTTTCTATACTGCACCGTACTGTATGCTACTGTACTGCACTGCACTGCACTTTACTGTACTGCAGTGTACTGTACAGTACAATTATAGAACTGAAACATGTAGAGCATTCTGAGGTCATGTACAATAGAAAGCAAAAAAGTGTAGTAGGAATGAGTTATGTTACTGTTGCCACTCAAAATCTTGAAGGTTATGTCATGTGGCACTCATGTCAAGTTTATGTTAAGTCATGTGGCATTTCGTTTACTATCCTTCCTCCCAGACTATTTTTGTGCCTTGCATATCAAGAAAATGAGTACCGGTAATGATTTACTTTTATAGTATATACCATATGAGAATTGTTGTTTTATATAGATATTTCTCTTGTGGGTCATTTCACGTGAAATCAGACACTTTGGGACCCGACCGACCCGGATTTCAATCATACTTGGTGTGCCTTTTTAGTAGCAAGGTAGCACCCCAGAACTGCATTGGTTTGAATCTGACACTAATATTTAAGTGCCCATGGCGTAAAATTTTGACCTTAAGATGTTTTGGGGCCTTAAAATGAGTTACTCTGACCTCCTGAAGCCATCCCAGTGGTTTGCAATGTGTTACTGTGTACACCGAGCTGTGCTGGAGGTTCCTCCCAGTTTGTAAACAAACTCTGACACAGCATCCAATTGACGCAAAGCTCGTGTGTGCCCGAGATGACGTCATGCCCTTGTTCGCTCTCAACTCGTCCACGCCCTCTCTCCACCCACTAGCACGCCCATTCATTTGAAAACTCTATAAATACCAGCAGAACACCACATACGTGCCTGTTCAATGTCTGAGGGAAATTTTTCCGGATTAATGCTTTCACAATCTGGGACAATACAGAGCAAGTTATGGCCAACACCTGACGCTGAAGTCTGGATCAATACCACCAAGCCTCCTGAACAAGTAAGTCATGAAAAGCTTCCAGTCTGTATAACAGTGTCATGGCTAACTAGCCCGCAGTATTAGCTGTGGGGGGAAACCCCCATACATTAGCCATGAAAGCTACACTGCTACAAAATTTAAATCAATAGCCATACTCTGTCTTGTTTTTCTTGGGAAATCGACTGTAAAATATGACCATGGTCTTTTGAACTTACATGTACATCAAGCATGAGCACAATTAACTAAATAGTTTCGATGGAAATGAAACCTTGACGACCGGGCTAGCGGCTATGTTAGCCCACCTGCCCTGTCAAATAACACGGGCATCCAGCTAGCTAGCTAACAAGGAATGTGATGTTGACAATTATTCTATTAAACACCGATTCAACAAGACCAACATTTCTCAACATTTCGTTGGTTGACCAAGGAGGGTCCTGTGGTTGAAAACAAGGCATTTTAAAATGTTGCTGGTGAAAACACGATTTATTTAGGAAACCCTTTTTGTTGGCTGTGGTGCATGGTGCTGTACATATTCATTCCTATGGAGACTTGTGTTCGTAGTTTCACCTAGGGATGTTATAACTTGAGCTAACAGGTGTTAGAACTAACCGTATGTTCGGAAAGATCAGTTGTGACTAGCGATACACACCGAACTCATGAATTGGCATTTGACCAGGCAAGCCTTTGACTAGATGTGGTCACCTAACTATACCGAGTGTAGAGCTACTGGCCACTGCATTGAAACGTAGCTGGCTGCAGTAATTACTCAGCGAGATGTGCGTGAATGCACGAGCTCAGCTGACACATACAACACAGACATCAAGCAGTTGTTACAGGCTGCTATTTAGTGGTTGTGACGGCATTTGATTGCGTTTTTGTTTTCATCATATAACACATTTGGCATAACCTCTGGTAGGTACACAGAATACAGCAGTCGGATCACTTGTCCATCTTGCATTGCTCCAGGGCAGGCAGCTGTGGAATTACGAGTTGCTATGCAACCTGCTCCCACTGTCTGTCACATTTTCATTCATATCCGTGAATAGCTTGGAAAGCCAGATGCAGTCGAATATTAGGTTTATGTTTCCTTGACATTTCTGTCTCTGTTCTGACTCAGACCATTTTCTTGTATAGAATTCGAGAGGCTTATTGTAGATCATTGAAAGATATATTCTGTATTTCTTCCTAATGTCCGCAATTCTCATCTACAGAAGTTCCCGAAGAAAGCAACATGATGAAGCAAAACTCCACCCTCACCACTACGTTGGAGTCTTCCCATTCAGTCATCATCCAATTTGCTCCAAACACAAGCAGGTACCAGTAATTTGAGTGCTTCTGTGTCTTCACCTTTTTTCCGTGGTGCTCATCAGTGTAGGGGCTCTCAAACTTGGTCCAGGTAGACAGATGCAGAGGCACTAAAGGTTGCAATTTATACGCCCTGAAGAAGGCCATAAGGGCCGAAAAGCGTAAGCATTGTAGCCAAATAAAAAAGTTTAAAAAAATGCATCTGTCTAACTGGAACAAGTTGCTCCAAAGAATGTTGTCTTTCCTTATATGCTGTGCAGGTGAGAAGATGGATCTTGTTCTAGCGCCTGATTTTTTTTGTTTTTGTTTTTCTTTTTAAAAGCAGGATTACACTAAAGTGCAAAACATGTAGGCCTACCTTGTTTCCTTTCCACTATCCAAACTCTCATCCTCCTTTGTGCTTGTGGCCTTGTGATGACCTTGCAAAATATGATGTGGTATGCTGATAGATGGGCAATTCAACAACTCGTAGAAGATAAATTCAAATGTCTTTTTTTTATTAGTTGTTGTGCATAGCAGGGAAACTTATTTTCTCCATGGATGCTAGGTTGTTGGGCCACAAGCGCAAGTAGAAGACATGAGCTGGGATAATGCACTATGCCCCCTGAAAACACTCTTCTGTTGAGATGTCTATATTTGATTTACAAGGCAATGCAACACACACACACACACACACACACACACACACACGGTTTCAGGTGATACTTGACTTGATGTAAGTAATTATAACTACACAATACAATTCATGGCATTAGTATAAAATGGCTCTTGCAGTGTTTTAGGAAGGAACCCTTCATATCCTTTCCAATGACAATAACAAGGTTTGTCTTTGAAACTGGCTAACCCTCACCCTCTTGACCAAATGAAAAATAAGAGGGACACTCTGTTCACACATTGTCTTTTGTACCTGCAGACACTTCTTACAGATGGCTGTCCTCTAGAATGAAAATGCACACCAACCACCGGCAAACATCAAAAGCTAATCCAACCTTTGGTAAGATTTGAAAAGAATTCAGTTCAACTAATTCTGACATAACATTTTAATAGTGTTACTTCAATAATTCAAAAATGACATAGCATTCTAAACAATATTTTTCTTTTCCTGTGTGCTTTGTGTGGAAAGGTCTTCGGAAACCCCGTGACTAATGCAATGTTGGTGCCCTAGAAGACAAGTCAGCGCAGTTCAGACGAGCCAGCCAGAGGAGGTCACCGCCAGCCTTGTATCGAGGTCCCAACGTCCTTCATCGGGGAACTCGGCATGGATATGCAAGACAACACTCGAATCACTGTTGGACAAATGCCTGAAACGGCTGGAAAAATAGAAAAGATGGTTACAGAGACTGTTATTGCTGTTCTTCTTTCAATACAATATTTGCCTTCCATAAAATATTCCCATGTTCCAATTGAATATTCTTGATGCTGTTGTAAATAAATGTGTACACTGTCTTCACACTGTCTGCATAATTGAATTAGCCGCTTATAGTGATCTTGAACTCTGTACAAAAAGTTCCAGCATGCGTTGTGGCTCTCCTGCCTTCTCTCCAAGTTTTAGTGATCAGATAAAGATAAGACATGGCAAGTTTGCTCTTATATGCACAGATGGCGTCAAATGAAAGTAATGCTACCTGAGGTAGGCAGCATAATGTTATCTCTTTCTGTGGGCATTGTCTCAGTTTCCACACTAGCAGCTAACCTTATTACAAAAAAGGCAGTTTTCTGATACTGTTAGCCAGGTTACTCTCAGGTAAACATGAGATGATGCTATTTTCGCAATGGAAACTTAACTGGCAACTATGGATAAATGTGATGTCAACAGAGCATGGAATATTTCACCATTGTATACAACCAGTGGTGTAGTCTACTTTTTTATGGTGGGTATACTGTATATTTGAGCATTTTTTGAAGTGGGCATACTGTATATATTTGTGCTATTCAAACAATGGATCAATCAATTTTAAGTGGGTATACTGAAATTTAGAAGTGGGTATACCCGCGTTCTACATAGACAAGACTACACTGTAGGCCTACAACAGTGTCTCCCAACCAGGGGTACGTTGTGTACCAGTAGGGGTACGTGGAAAATGTGATGCTAACAAATATATGGAGTGTACTCATATTGGTATAGAGGATCATACAGAGCATGAAGGAGGGGGTACTCATGATGTGACAAAATTAATTAGGGGGTACACAGGGCAAAAAAGGTTGGGAATCACTGGAATACAAGACATAGATGCATTTAATGCCATGTATTGGACAAAGGAACGCTGGCTATTCTCCAGCACAGACAGTGCACAGTTGTTGTATGTAGTGGCAGTGTTGTATGTAGACACATTTTATGATGAGCCGGTGAGGAAGTGCGTACATCATAACTAGTATAGAGTAGCCTTTTGTCATGTCATCACCGCCCTCCTCAAACAGACTTGTGATGCATGATAAGCATTGCAGTGGTGAAACAGAACAATGCTGTAAACAAAGGTGTAAAAGTCTACTATAACCTGACAACTAACTTACCCCCTCGTTCATTTATAACATTTTTACCACGTTTGTGTTGCATGGCATAACATTACAAAGGGGAAGGACTTGCAATTGCATGCTAACCACACGGAGAAAGTTGCTGGGTTTAGAGACAGTTGCGATGCCAGTAACGTGCATCACACACATCAAATGGGGTTGTTTGCTCATATGTAAAAAAAGAATATTGTAATTTATGACGGTGCTTGCCAGGTCCTTGCATGGTGAATGATTGCTGCTGTAATTACAAAGTTACTGGCAAGTAACAGTGCTTCATAACTGCCCATTCAACGAAAATTGCAGACATAACATTTCAAACTCACCCTTCTGATGCGTCCTGCACTGAAGCCCATGAGCAGGTAGGCAATAGATTGTGTCATCTTTCGGTCAAAACAAGCGAGAGTAAGTTCCATCAGGTGCTGGACGTCCCATTGCTAACTAGGGCAAATTGCTAACTCTAGGTAACAGCTAGCCTGCCGTACCACCACCACAACACAGCGTTAGCCCGCGGCTCCGCCCCTGCTCATCAACGACACTCCCCCTCCTGCCCCCCTCCTCCTCCTGTTGCATATAATTAACAGATCGACGCACAGGGAGAGGAGACTTTTCAACAAAGAGGCCTAAATGGCGCGTTTCAGCTTTATTTTGAGAAAGATTGCGGATATAGCATCCTGACACCCCCGCAAACACATACAAAGCCCCAAAAGACCATGGAAATTTCATGCCATGGGAACTTTAAGGGAGAAACAGACTAGGAAAGGTTCACATGTGAGGGTAGGACACTATTAGCCTGGGAACTCCCATACCGCCTTTAGTTCTACACAATCGTTTCGATCTGAAAGACAGTATGGCGAGGATGACTCATAACGTACAAGATCATGGGATCTGTGTCATAATGGCCAAGCATTCCGACCTTAACAGTTTCTCTGCCCAATCAGAGAGCAGGGCAGTGTGTCATAATAGCCAAGTATTCCGGCCCCATACGGAATTTACAATAGGCAACTCCCCAGACCTAATCTCACTTGTGATTAGGTCTGGTGTTAACCAGGCAAGGACACTATACATTCAGCCTTGAATATATCAGTCAGTGTTAGTCACAAAAAGATGCCTGTGGTGTTATTTGAAAGCTCTTTTCTGGCTCTACATATTACACAATCAGCTTGGAATACAACAACTCTCAGAATATGAATTATGATAAATTGAAAAATTAAAAATTTAATATCTAAAAAAACTATATTTTAAAATGGCCAGTTCCTTGTCCAAACGTAGCCGGCAATGTCATTAGCAACACCTCAAATGCTGGTGTTCGGTTCTTTATTCATTTCAGAGAGAATTTGACTCACAAATATGGCATCATACAGACCACTTACTAATAATATGGTAATACCATAGTAGCATCACATGACAAAACAAAAACAAAACAAAAATTGTCAGTTTCCATGGTCCCAGGTTTCAGAATCTAAGGCAGATGTCCATTTATACACACCAAATGATGATATGTGAATGTTTGAACATTCCTTCTCTGTGTACCTGTGTCATCTTCCCTTTACCGTACTTTAAAGAGATAATCAATGGCTACACTCTCATTTTGTACTCTACCAGTGCATTTGAAGCAGCAGCTGTGTCTTTTGTAGATAATGTATAAGTACGTCCTGTTGCAGTTACAGGTTCCACTACCAGAAGCACATCCTGATGATCCATGACAAGTCTATCTGGTCTGAAGGGAAAAGTGAAGGATGGAGATGGTCCATGAGGATGCAGGAAGTTCAGTTTCACCTCTCCAGTGCTCGGCATACATTCCTCAACACATGCTAGCCACCAGTTGCCATCATATACAGCTACAACATACCCTTTGATGCTTGAAAATGTAACACATTCCTTTACTGAGCTCACTCTTTCAACTCTGCCTTCTCTGAATGCTGAAAATGGCCTAACTTCCACTGTGTCCATTGACAATGGGCAGAAGCTGTGTAGTTTTTGAGTACCTGGAATAGTTCTTGCAGATTCCAACCTTTTCAACAGGTTCTCAGCTTCATGATGGTACATCTCTGTTGTGGCAAACTGGCAATGGATGTTCTTGAGAGAGATGCACCATCATGAAGCTGAGAACCTGTTGAAGAGGTTTGAATCTGCAAGAACTATTCCAGGTACTCAAAAACTACACAGCTTCTGCCCATTGTCAATGGACATTAGGCCATTTTCCGCATTCAGAGAAGGAGTTGAAAGAGTGAGCTCAGTAAAGGAATGTGTTACATTTTCAAGCATCAAAGGGTATGTTGTAGCTGTATATGATGGCAACTGGTGGCTAGCATGTGTTGAGGAATGTATGCTGAGCACTGGAGAGGTGAAACTGAACTTCCTGCATCCTCATGGACCATCTCCATCCTTCACTTTTCCCTTCAGACCAGATAGACTTGTCATGGATCATCAGGATGTGCTTCTGGTAGTGGAACCTGTAACTGCAACGGGACGTACTTATATATTATCTACAAAAGACACAGCTGCTGCTTCAAATGCACTGGTAGAGTACAAAATGAGAGTGTAGCCATTGATTATCTCTTTAAAGTACGGTAAAGGGAAGATGACACAGGTACACAGAGAAGGAATGTTCAAACATTCACATATCATCATTTGGTGTGTATAAATGGACATCTGCCTTAGTTTCTGAAACCTGGGACCATGGAAACTGACCATTTTTGTTTTGTTTTTGTTTTGTCATGTGATGCTACTATGGTATTACCATATTATTAGTAAGTGGTCTGTATGATGCCATATTTGTGAGTCAAATTCTCTCTGAAATGAATAAAGAACCGAACACCAGCATTTGAGGTGTTGCTAATGACATTGCCGGCTACGTTTGGACAAGGAACTGGCCATTTTAAAATATGTTTTTTTTAGATATTCAATTTTTAATTTTTCAATTTATCATAATTCATATTCTGAGAGTTGTTGTATTCCAAGCTGATTGTGTAATATGTAGAGCCAGAAAAGAGCTTTCAAACAATACCACAGGCATCTTTTTGTGACTGACACTGACTGATATATTCAAGGCTGAATGTATAGTGTCCTACCCTAAAATGTGAACCTTTCCTAGTCTGTTTCTCCCTTAATATTAGTGTCAGATTCAAACCAATGCAGTTCTGGGGTGCTACCTTGCTACTAAAAAGGCACACCAAGTATGATTGAAATCCAGATCGGTCGGGTCCCAAAGCGTCTGATTTCACGTGAAATGACCCCTGTGAGTAAGGGTGACACATGTTGTCCATCAGCTGTCAGTTTTGAAGAAGCAATTGAAGTACTCAACTGTAATGCAACTTGTGACACATTTTAGGTGAGGACTTGTTAGCAAATTCAGGAAAAAACAATTGACATCTGCCTACTTACTCAACACCTACTTAGAAAACATTTCCATTTAATTTGAACTGAAGACATACTGTAGCCTACATGTATATTGAGTAATCTCTCTGTAATGCCATTCTAAAGATGGCTGAAATTCACTCAATATATGCACAATGCTACTTGTGAGAATGTAGAATTAGGTGATCTTATGGGTTCTTCATATGGAGAGGTCCTGTCTTTTACCCTCTCTCATACAAATAAAAATATCTGTTATGGAAAATAGAGGATGGAGAACCTGCTACCTTGGACATCATCCTGCACTGACACTTCCCCATTCAGATGCTGAGCAAGCATTAGCAGAAGTCGTCTATTCTCCTCATAGTTGTAGTGTGGAAAATGTTCATTGGAATTCAGACTAAGAATCTCCTCAAATCATTCACAATGGTACATTTGCTGTCAAGCATGTCAGCATAGACTTATACTTTCACACTATGTACTACAATAATCGATTCGGTAATGCAATTCAATTCAATGCAGCAAGTTCCATAATTGATGCAGAATTTTTTTAAGTTTAAATTACTTCCGTGGATATTTCAGGAGCAAATGAATGTTAAATTAAATAAAAGCACTTCAAAGTATTGAAAACTGCAAGACTGATACAGAAAACAGCCAAAAATGTTGCTCAGTATCTGACTACTTGTATTGCCTCATCATGACTGATGAAACATTTACTTTGCTTTCAATAGAAATACATTGCAATGCATTGTAGAATGGAATTGAATCGAATCGAATCGCTACCTCCCAAATCGTAATCGAATCGTGAGGGCAGTGCCAATGCACACCACTACTATGTACATTTTTGTACTTTTCATCAATCTGGTCAAGCAGACTACCACTGCCCTTTCATCTCTGTTGAGTTCGGGACTATATTAACATTGTAAGCTAAGTATAATGTCATGTAATAACAATATGACATAGTAGAAAGTTTTTTTTTCGCAGGCCTCCTAGGCTAGAATTACAGCATATACCCTAAGGAAACACCATGCAAAGTGCTTTTGTCAGTTCCGTAATGATAAAAACCCTTAGCAGACTCCACTATTTTATGACTATCTGACATGGGCTGCCATTTTTAAAGAAACAACGATACTATAGCCCAGTGTTTCTCAATCTTTATTTAGGCGAGGCACCCTTTCAATTCATTGAAAATTTCAAGGCACCCCAAACCAACAAGCCATAACATGGCATCGCATCCGATACCACAAAAGCTTAGAAAAGTAACACATTTGGAGATGTCACACGACCTACATTCAAAGTTGCAGCTGACTGGGCCGACCTATATTTACTTTATTGTGCGTAAATAGCAGATGAAAGATTCCACTGACTAGCATTAACTTATCAATTTAGACAAATATGTATCACATTACATAATTTATTTCTCAGCCACGTTTCCGCGACACCCCTGAGGGGGCCCCGCGGCACCCCAGGGTGCCCCGGCACCCCTGTTGAGAAACACTGCTATAGCCTACTGTATATCAAGCATAGAATTAGATAAAAGGAAGCTTCTGGTTAATTCCAAAGTTCCAAATTAGAATTCTGCATCATGAAAAATGACTGATTTGACACCTATATCAGATAAATCATGAAGTGACAGCGGCCATCTTGAAAATGGCAGCCATCTTGAATATTCATGACAACTTTTCAACTATCCATATTACATTAACCAAGTGGTATGAATGGTAAATAGGCCTATGTCTAAAATATGTTAGGCCTATATCCAAGAAAACTATTGTTGCTGGCGGCCATTTTGAAAAATGGCTGCCATGGCCGCCATGTTGAAAATTCACGATGGCTCCATATCCAGTTCTTTTTGGAATGCCTTTGGCTACATGTGTAGCCTACCAATTTTCATGCTTGTATCACAAACTGAACGATTCCTTTATATTTTGCAGCTATTAGACTACTACAGAATATCTAATGGGATTGTGCTCCGAGAAAAGTAACAACAACAACAAAATTTGCCTAATTCCGTTTGCCAAACATTTTCCACACGCGAGTCGCGAGAACCTATACCCGACATAGGTATGGACATTTTCACTCACTGCGTGGTATTTGAAATAAATGTTTAGCGAGAGTCGGCACGAGTTTGACGGTCTTCGAAACGCATCACGGAATGCTCTAGCCTAGCACATAGAGCTCTACAGGCAAGTTTTTAATAAACAGGTTGTAGAACAACACCGCTGGTGTTCCATGCAATGAATTTGGCACACTGACGTGGCTACAATAATGTACGGTATAATTAGGGTGACCAGACGTCCCGGTTTGACCGGGACAGTCCCGGTTTGGAGTTGTGTGTCCCAGGTCCCGAGCAAACCCTCTCGGGACACAAATATGTCCCGGTTTTGGCCACCCACTACATTGCGCTATGTCTATCAGGGTAAATATATGGAAAAGATTACATGTTTACCTGCCACAGTTAATGGCAGCCAGCGCTTGTATAGAAAGTCTGAAGGAGTCAGTTGCGCTTTGTCATTCCTCCCTCTAAAATTGATCAGAATGCAGGAAATTGCATCTAAAAAATAAAAATTTTCCTGGGGGAGGACCCCCAGACCCGCCCGCCAAATATTGTCCTTCAGTCATGCACGAAGTGTCCCGGTTTCTGACTACAAAAATCTGGTCACCCTAGGTATAATAGGCTTCAATATTATTCAGGTGGTCAGGGGCAGTGCAGTCAGTGGTTTCGTTGGTGTCTGGAATGTCCGCGAGTCATGCGACAGAGATCAGAAAGCACTCAAGAACACTTATCATGGTGGTGGAAATTAATGGACGATTTAATGTTAATGTTTAGCCTAATGCTGAAGTGAGAGTTGGGGACTAGAATCATGGAGTAGGCCTAGCCTAAAGTTTGAAAAGTCATAGTTCTACCCAAGGTCATACCTGTCAGGGCTCATAGAGGCTGCCGCTTCCACCTGCTCTCTTCTTGCGTGCTCCTTCACTTCCAATAGCCTATGCAGAAGTTGTTGTTGTCCTCGACCCTCTCCACTGCTACCTTCAACTGAGGTGATGGAGGATGCTACAACACCTTATGTGAACACATTAGGCTATCTAAGCAAGTTTTTTTAATCCCTTTTGCCCAAGCTTTTCCACACCATTTGTTTGTTACGGTCTCTCCATCTTACAGGATAGGGGTGGGGCCAATGTAGTCAAGTCTGTAGCCGGGCTCCGCCCTACTGGTGACGCAACGCCTTCGGCTCAGCTACCAGAGAAATTAGATATGGGGAGAAAATTCAGTCTCATTGGTATCTCATAACATAAAACATTTTGGTGCATACTGTCTTGCCACTTAGGTTGTTGAGCAAGTTGACAAGATGAAACAGATCGAAGTGAGAACTAATGGAACTGCTGAGTTTGGACTGAACATGAAGCTGAAGGATCCTGACAGCGAAGTGCTCTTGTATAAGGTGAGGTACAATGGGGCAGTGCTAGAGGCTCACTGTGGGGCAATGACCTGTATTGGGCCTCTAAATATGTTATTTATATGTTGTATTTAATATTTTACAATGGCCTTGTCTATCTGCCTGCCTATCAGTCCGTCTTTTTTGTCTGTGTGTCTGCTCGCAGTGTCTTAGATCGCCTGCGGGTGGCACAAAATACACAACATCACATGCATTCAACACAGGGGCCAGGTTGCCGTCTCTGATTGATTTCTGTTTGACTTCTGTTTTTAATACAGGATGGTGTCATGCTTGACTATAGCACTGACGGTCAGGGTAAATATAACCTCGACCAAAGTGGCGACAATTATAAGTTCAGCATAAAAGACCTTGGGCCGAATGATGCGGGTATATACCAGGTGGATGTGGAAGATTCCAATATAATGTCAACTAATTTCAAAGGTATGTACCATAGGCTATATGCACTCAAATTCATACTCTTTGTGATCTACCACACACAACAGATGCTTAATGTGCGTGCGTGCGTCTGTGCGTGTGTGTGTCTGTGTGTGTCTAGGGCTGCTGACAGGTTTGGCTGTGCCCAAAAGTCATCTGAAAGGGCCTCCCACCCAATATGTAATGGATAACGGCCGATGAGGTGACTGGTCGTGGACTGGACATGTGTGGATTCTTCATTTGGAATGCCGTTGATGTGATTATTTAATAATTGGTAGTATAGATCATACGCGTGATTCCTACAGCGTTATCCCTCAAATACCGTCGGCAATCCAAATGAGGGTTCTATGCACATCCAAGTTAGATGTTTGACTGGTTCAATAAAATTAATGGTTCTCCCATCAACCAGTCAGGATGGAGAATTTCATTGTGAAGATGAATTCGATGTTATGAAGACTGCCTCCCCCCGGGCCAGGGACAACTGACCCCCCTGTTGGCTTCCCTGTGTGTGTGCGTTCATGTACAGTATGTGTGTGTGCATGTGTGTGTGTGTGTGTGTGTGTGTGTTTAGACTTGAAGTCTGATTTTTTTTTTCTGCAAATGCAGCAGCATTGATTTTGTTTTCTTCTGTTTTATTTCTCAGTCCATGATGTTGAGTTTTCCTCAGCTCTCAAAGACTGCAAAGCCAAGGAGGGCGAGGATGCTGCGTTTGAGTGTGTTCTGTCTGCTCCAGTCAGTAAGGTCATGTGGTACAAGAATGATGTTGCACAGGAAGAAGGAGGTAAATGCGATATCGTTGTGTCTGAAGACAAGAAGTCTCACAAACTCGTGATAAAAGACCTGGAACTGGCAGACCAAGGTACCATCACTGCCATCGCGGGCCTAGTGCCAAGCAAAGCCATACTGGAGGTTGAAGGTGAGATCTTTTTCTACATATCAGTCACTCCCAACGGTTGAATTGATTTTGTTTAAACAGATATCTTTCCTCCTAATATACTTTTTAATTTCAAACTTGAAGCAAAATTTCAGTGCTCTGAACACGAGAGACATGAAAATATTTCGTTATGACATAACAGGTTCGTTGGTGTACACTGTAGACAATATACATGTAGGCCTACAGTAAGTATATAAAATGTCTGACAGATATTCTCACAAAGTCTTTCCTCTGCTTATTGTAAATGCACAACATGTAAGGAGCACATAGCTGTGCAATAGGCCTACTTTGAATTAGAAACAAAAATTCTCATCATTTACTCAGAAATTCCATGCAATGTTTTTTACGCTTCAATCTGGCTCATAACTTTTTATGTGCATGTGCGTGCGTGCGTGCGTGCGTGCGTGCGTGCGTGCGTGCGTAAAATCTTCCCGTCCCGTATTGTTTCAGAGGATCCAAACAGACGCAAGGGCAAAGGGAGTGGTGATGATGATGAGGCAGCAAGACTGGCGGCAGAGAGGGCAAGGCTGCAGAAGGAGAAGGACGACCTGGAGGCCCAGAGAAGGGCTCAGGCCGAGAGAGACGCAGCCGCAAGAGCCGGAGATGGATCTGGAGGAGATGGATCTGGTTTGGGCGATGGATCTGGACTGGGAGACGGATCAGGAGATGGATCGGGAGATGGATCTGGGAAAGATGGAGATGGAGATGGGAAGAACAAAAAGCGCAACAGAACGGGTCCTTTGGTGCCCGACACTGTCATAGGTGAGGCATGCTGATGCACCTCCGATGATCATGATAACTTTTGCATGCCATCTATTTTTGTCAAATTAACAACAACACAGCAGCAGCAGTGAACTAATGCCCCCATGTGTTGATCTGTGTTCTGTGCGTGCCAAGATCATGTGTGCCCTCTTGTGGCCAACGAGTTGTAGCTCTTTTTAATGTTAAAGGAACAGACCACCCTTTTTTGATTTTCACATAGTTGCAGTTTTTCCAAGCATTATTCCTGAATGTGCATATCATTTTCGTCTATGTGTTTGCATTTCCCCGTTTAACAGTATAGCCAAATTAGGCATAGTAATGCAAGTCTAGGGTACAAAATAAAACATCATCAAATGTACTTATAAACCACCTTTAAATGAATATAAAATTCACCAGAGTGTAAAACAGCAATTTAATTCCGTCCACTGATCATTTTTGGCTTGATGCTAAAGTTACCAGTTACTTCCAGTGATTATGCTAAGCTATGCTAATAATTCTGATCCAATAAATCTAAGTACTGAAAACACTGAGAAGAAAATGATATGCACATTCCTGAATAATGCTGGGAAATACTGCAAATATGTGAAAATCAAAAAAGGGTGGTCTGTTCCTTTAAGGTTAAGGTTGCGTTAAAGTGCAAGTGCAAGGTGAACATGTTTGATGTATAGAGTAGCCACTGCCCTGCTTTACTCAAGGTCACTTCAAATGTGTAATGAAATGTAACTAGTGCAGGTAAGGGTGGGATTCAAACCTGCAACCCTCTGAACAAAAGACCAAACCATTAGGTAACTGCAGCCTACTAAACATTTTAAACAGGCTATGAGAGGGACTACACAACCCACACAATACTATGATGGAGATGATTATACTGCCCTATATGTATCATCTATACAAACAATACAATTGAATTGTCAAAAAATACTGTTGAAACAAAACAAAACTGATGACCTTATTACATTATTACATTACACTTAGCTAACGCTTTAATCCAAAGAGCCTTCAAGTTATTTACAGGGTATTGTTACAGTCTCTGGAGCAATGTGGGGATAGGTGCCTTGCTCAAGGACACTTCAGCCATGGAGTGAGATAGGGAGTGGAAGGGTGGGATTCAAACCTGTAACCCTCTGATCTAACGCCCATATCTATAACCATTAGGCCACGGCTGCATTATGAGACACGTCATTGCCAAACCTTTCATTGTCTTTAGAAAAAAACATGACCCTTTAGTAATTATGTCATGAGTGTTACTATCAGCTATGTAAAATTGAAATGGCTCATGAAAGAAATAAAATGTATCTTCTTTCACGGCAGCTGATCCAGGTCAATTTTGATAGCTGCAAAATGTCTTTTAAAATGATATTCTTTCATTTCATTCTGTGCATCACTCCAAACTATGCAGGGAGTCTGTGGCACTTCTTGACTATCAATTAACCTGCTTTGGTAAGTGATCCGAGAGGTTGTCATTCGCATGTCTCCGTAAGACGATCTACATGATGCAAAAGTAGATTTTTAGGGCTGTCCCATTGAAAGGTAGGGTATGAAGTTTTTAGTAGTAGTTTCCAGAATGTATGCTGCCCTTCCACTAATCCACTATCTTTTCCATGCATATTTGTCACCACCAGTATTCATTATGACTTGGAAATGTACCCTTTTCATACATGAATAGGTGGAGTTTCTCCACATCTGCCATTTTCTATTACAAGTCTTTGGGTGGATTCCAACATGGGGACTCCCGTCCTCCCTTGCCTCCTTGTGGCCTTGTGATGACGTTACAGACAGTAGAATTCTATTTCAAATCTCGCCATATCTCAATTCTAA